>NW_028297116.1:5422112-5547112 GCF_055798465.1 Pogonomyrmex barbatus
CTGAGTGGAAAAATCGATATTTTTTTATTGCAGTAATTTAATACATTAAAACGCACTAAACAGTAACAAATACGCACAATAAAACAACAATCTAATATATACATTGAAACAACAAATCCCCGCCCATTCGGATGGCATTTGCTTCCACGACTTGTTCCAATCAGTCGCGTGCGTCCGAGCCAACATTATCAATCTGAACGCGAAACGCACGTAAATAAAGTCCGGCAGTCAGGTCGAAAACGTCAGCGGGACAACCGGCTGCGGAAATACAGCGTGTTGCAAAACTGCGTTTTACAAATTCGTGCCTCTCATGTGTCGACGGGCTCTCCGAGGGGTAGCGCCGGGAAACGCGAGAGAGAGAGAGAGTAATGGCAAAGAGGCGCGTCGGTAGTGGCATTATTGCGCAATTAACGAGGGACAAAACGTGCTATAACGAGGGATGGAACCCGCGAAAACCGGCCAATAATTATAACACGACTTTGCGAAGCGGTTATTGTCCCAATTCGACGGACAGAGGGGACGGGCAACAGGCACGAGATGGAAGAGGGTCGAACCGGAGAGCATTGCGCTTTGTGGATAATGGCTGCGCTCGAGAGGTCATGTGAGCCTGACGTTCCAGCATGTCAACAGCAACTATGCATCATCGGATGTCTGCCGCACGTAAACGCCTGTCTCCTCTCTCCCTTCGCGCGCCGTCCACCCCCCTCGGCGTCCCCCTGGGCCGTTTCTGCTCTAACTCGACGGCCCTTCCGGTAACCGCCGATCCTTCCCCTCCGCCCGAGGTCGCGACCCGTGGTCAGATATACGGGATCGTTCATTATAATAAGCAGCGACGGTCAAATGAGCCCTTGTTAACTATAAAATATCGATTACGCCTCGTCCGGGTGCAAAGATTGAGCCACGAAGAGCTACGATCGGGGGCGCCGTTCATCATGGCGCATCGACGCCTCGTTCGTCGGGGAGGAGAGACTCGATTTTTCCGCGCGTCCGCCCCCCCTGCGATCAGGCGTCGATAATTCTTGGGGCCATTTAACGTCTTCGTCTTCCTCTCTGCCATTTCTCGCAATTTTACGTTGGCGCGACCGCTGGACCGTGTAAATTCAGAGCGAAGGCCATGCATCACGCGGAAATGGACACCCGGGTCGGGTGGCGAGCCGTAGATCGACCCCCGGCTTGCACTTGACACTATATCGTCGTCGTAATAACAATTCATTTTCGGCAGCGGCATGATTTCCCCGGGAACGTGACCGCACTGCATACGTTGCTCAAGGACGAGTGGTAACAGTGGTGGAACAGGATAGACATGGCGGTCCGGGTGGAGGACAAGGGGGATTAACGTGCGGTTACTCGTGTGCCGCGCTGCGAAATTACTTTAAATTATGGAGAATGGCTGAGGGAAAAAGAGATTGGGAAGTGTGGCACGTTTCTCGTTGGCCGGCTGCAGAGAGAGGAATAGGAAAGAAAAAAAGAAGGGTTAATGCTCTTTCCCTCTTATATTCATTCTCCCATTTTCTCTCATTCTGTTCTTGTCTTTCTCTTCTCTCTCCTCTGCTGCGATGTTCTCCCTCTATCTTGCTATATATTCATTCTATAACGTTTTCTTCTACCTTCCTCGAGGTTTCTTATTCCCGCGCTCCCTTGTTCTTCCATTTTCATTACCGTTACATCTTTGACTTTGGTGTCTTTTTCTTTTTCTTTCCACTCCCGAGCTGTGTTCCTCGTTTTTCTGCTTCTTGAAGCTTTACTTCTTGCCCACGTATGTATTCTTCTTTTTATTCCTTTTTCACTCTTGTTTATTGCCTCTGTATTTCCATATCCGTTTTGTCTCCTTATTTCAGTTTTTTTTTGTTTTAATTCCTATTTATAGTTACTAGAACAACATTTTGCTAACAACATATTCACTACTATACACTTTTGTAAAAAATATTTAAAAATGCAGTAAATTATTAACAATTTTATACGTTTGTATTTTCGATAATTTAATATAAAAATAGTTCATCTTTTTCTTAATCTGTATATACAGCTTATGAACAATTTATTAAATGTACTTTATATTTTTAATAAGTTCTGTATAAAAAAGAATATATACTTATTTTATTTATTTTGCACGTAATATTTACATAATCTGAGTAAATCTTCATGTAATCCCCTTTTCTCTCTGCCTCACTTTAATTTTTGTAGCACGCTTCAGGAAAACTACTCGCTGAACTGAATAAATTTCTCTTTCTCATTCTCTCTCTCTGCCTCTTTAGTTTCCGACCCTCGCGCACTTACTTCCCTATATACAGTCATACGAGTGTGCCACCCCCGCGCGAAGTGCAGCCCCGACTCGACTGCATATCTCCACGCCAGGAATTGGAGTGGATGGCGAACGTGGGTACAATAGTTCGCATTGTATTGGATCTAGCCGAGTGATAGGCCCCTCTCCCGGTCCTCCTCTCGTTCACCCACCGTCCCTGCCTCGCGCCTCACCTACCACCAACCCCTTCGTGCTCACCCTCCTATCGTATCTCATTTTCTGAAGGCCCGGTGCGAGCGTGTATTGTGCCGCTCGCTATGCCCAAATCTCGCTATCTATCGCTATTGCGGCCAACTGCGTCGCCTCTGCCGTTTTGTGCCCTTTCAGCCGCGCTTTGGTTAAGTGCACCGCGGATTCGACCGATGCGCGCGAATGCATTCCTCGAGGGTGGACGACTCCTATCACGCTTGTTGGGACTTTGTAACAAATGCCTTCGACGATCGATAATAACGCTCACGATATCATCGCAGAATTTTCCCTCCCGTTGTTATAACCGGCAAAACATAGATTTTCTCACCAAATAAATAGCGAGTAAAAGGAAAAAATGTCGCAAATGGATTTCTCGATAAATTATCTAAAAAAAAAAAAAAATTCTTCTAATTATCATTGCTCTTGTAGATTTAGAAAAAAGAAGCTACTTATTTTAATACATCTCTCTGAAAGGTCAAAGGTTTTATTTTAATACTTTTCAGTAGCTTCCGCGCAACCACGTATGACGACGCGCTCCTAAAAATGCCAGATGACTAAATGTCGATGAAGCATCAGAGAGGAATAATCGTTTGGACTGATTAACGTTGTTGAACAACATGTCAAGCGTGCGCGGCACGAATCTAGACCATTGTGAATATCTGAATATCCGCGAGGCACGCGAATTCCCATATCTGATTGCGCGTAGATAGACTCGGATCTCATTTCCTGAATACATCCAAGTATTTCATATACGTGCACGCGCGCACGCACGCGCACTTGAGGCGAATGTTCCATCAGTGTGCCACGCATTGCGACGTGATATTTTGTTATATTACAAGTACAACGCCATAGTACAACGATCGTAATGATCTCTTTTCCAAGGTAGATAATTTTACCGCGGTAAAACGATCCTCAAGTTTCGTAAATTCAAGTTTCAATTATTAAGTTTAAATGCGATGTAAACTTCGTAAAGAAGTTGTAATCATCCTTCGAAAACGCTTAAAACGGACGATCCTGTAACCGTACGCAAGTTCGCATCGCAGTTACGGAGTTAGGTATTTCTGAGCGAGAATCAACGAATCACGAGAATTTTATTTTCCGAAATCTGTAAATCTGAAAAAATTTGCCGCTTAAACCAAATGTCGGTAATCCAGACTAAGAGTAAGCCACGGGCAACGCTTTTGAAAATTCGTTACATCGCCAATAATTTATTGTCACCCACGACCCCTGGCGAACCCTTTCTCGCTTAAATACGCAGATTTTAGCAGTTGAACCGGCGTATATGTCACGGTGATCCCAATAACGGCATGCGGCATAATTTGCTGCATTAGTATCGTACACCGTATACAGGTTCATATAATTAGGCACATGATTGGGCGCGGTAAACACGCGATTATGGATTATTCGTTCGGTGTGCAACGGTACGCAAATACGAATATCCCAAATTACGGAGTGGGAGACGGATTCCCTTTACGATATAGCTTTTATACAAGACCGACAGAGATATGTAAAAAAGTAGCAGTTTACTTACCTGCAAGCTGGCCAGTGAGTTATATATTTGTAGCCTGCAATTATTTGCGACTATAGCCGGCAATTGCAATTACTTAGTTACTTTTCTCAATTATAATTATTCTTAAACTATTGAATTACCAAGTTATAATATATAATAATTATATTGTGTGACATATGTATAAAGTTTTCAAATAATTTACACTTACGAAATTGTTTTTATAAATTTTATAAATTTATAAAATAAATAAAATTTATCTGTTTATCTTGAGGAAGTCCGTTGATTGAACATCGTAGCAGACGACTCTGCTGACCGACTCAACGAGACAATGGCGAACGAAATTTCCCAAGGAGAAAGAGAGAAGGAGAAAAGAGGGAGGGGGAGGGGGAGGGGATTTCTGAAAAATGGGATTACTGCGAAACCGTGTTCTCGTCGGGAAGAGGATAGGGAATTAAACGGCCTTCAAACGCGGCCCAAATAATTGATGCACGTCAATTAGATTTGTCAGGCCAATCGTCGTAATTAAATCAACAGGAACGCGAGGCATGAACACGTATACATAACTGTCGACGGTTACACACGGTGACGGCACGCACACCCTCGCGTCTATGCACGTGCACATCTTCGCGCACGACTACCCGTATCTGGGGACCATATACGAGAGAGTCCGCGGCGTGAAATTTAAATTTCTCCAATACCGGACACCGATAATCCCGTTGATTCGTCGAAACCGCCGGCAATTCATGCTGCACTTTTCCGGTAACGGTTAACTATTCCGTTAAGTGACGCAGCCATTATGATCAATTATTGCTCATAGAATACATTTAGAACAGACGACGAACCGAACAATTTTTCTCTTTCGTAATCAACCTACTTCTATCAAAAGAGTTTTACGAGTGACTAAAATTCACTTACGGCATTGTTCAAAACTCGAAGTGTCCAAAGTGTTTCTTAACTAAATACTTAAAAAAAAATTGCAACTTTCAGATCAAGGTTTTATATCGTACTGTATCAAGCTAAAGAAAAAGATCTAGAAGATAGAGCTGTTAGTAGAGAGAAAATAAAATTGATGTAGTCGATAATTTAACGGAAAAAGATAAGCCGGTACCATTATAATTCTTGTTATTATATCTAAAGAGTTTTAATCATGTTATAAATATTTTTCGAATTACTACACAGATTCACTGAAAAATACACGAGCATCGATAAAAAGCTCGATCGTATCGTCGCCAAGAAAGAAGAAAGTTTAGATATTGATGGCGTGCGAGAGAACGTGCGCGCGCGCGCGCGCGCGTTTCTCATCAATGTGTGTAACGCAACAGGTTTCTTCACTTATTTTCATAGTACTATGGGTTGGCGCAAGAGTGATATCGCGTAATAACCGCGAAACACCATCTCGCTACATCGTCCCTCCCGTTATATTCGGGGGTGGAACCGGGCCACTGCGCACTCGTGTTTAGTCACAATCGTTCAATGGTTTATTTACAAATTAATCAACGCGACAACAAGCTGCGATAAATTTGCGTTTCTGCAGCGAAGAAATTCGTATTGTTTAATCGCTCCTCTTCTCGCAGCAATATATATATATATATATCTCCGTCTTCTTAACACAGAGATATATTTTTTTAACACAGAATAATACATGCATAAAATTCTTCTTCGAGCAATTACGGAGATATTAAAAATGTTATTATTATCATTATCTTTTAATAAACTTTTAATAAACATAAACTTTTAATTTAGTTGTACTTTTTGGTTTTTATTAAAGGAAATTTCTTTGAGCACATATCGATATGCGATCTTTACTATTATAGCTTAGCGATCATTGCCCGAAGTTCGCGACGTAGAATTTTGCCGGAAGGAGACTTCGGTACGGCATCGATAAATTGCACTCCGCCATACAGCCATTTTTGCGGCGACAGTTTCTCTGCAAGATAAATTGAATTGCTTGGTTAATGTATGTACAGGTCGTCGCTCGGCTTGCGTTTGCTATTAAAATGCAATGTCAAGACAAGATGGAATATTTCTATGCTCTCGCTGCACCGTATATTTAAGTTACAGAGACAACCGGGATAAAATTAACAAGTTTGTTAATCACAGCATATTTAATAATATTACAATGCCACGTCGCTAATAAGCTAATAATGTAAGCATTAAATGCTATTATATCATTCGTTTTTTCACTATTAACAGTATATTTTACTTATAAATTTAAATTGAAACGCGATGATATTAACACATTATATTGTTGCAAACAATTCATTAAATTTCTTATTTTTAATTAATTAAGCATTCATATACTTTTAATATTTTTTAAAATCTGTTTTAGAATATATTTCTATTTTTCTCTTATTTTAAAGTGTCGAGAAAACTTAAAAATAAAATTTTATTCGGACCAAAAGTTAAATAAAGTATGAAAGGAACAAGACGGCAGAGAATTTCTCGAAATATTTTCAGAATTTAAATAACGTCTTAATGATTAATAATAATGAAATTTATAAAATACCGAAGAGAATCTTTGGCTGAATGATAACTTACGTTTGACCAAGTCGTGCAAATCCTTGGCGGTGACTTTAGCACCTGGTTGCTTTACTACAAAAGCTACGGCCCTCTCTCCATCGCGTTCGTCAGGTTTCGAGGCGACCGCGGCGTCTTTCACCTCGGGATGCGATAGTAAAACCGTCTCTATTTCCGACGGTGAGACCTGAAAGCCTTTGTACTTGATCAGCTCCTTAACGCGATCGATCACGTGCAACCTGTCCTTGTCGTCGTAGTAGCCAATGTCGCCGGTGTGAAGCCATCCGTCCTGGTCGATGGTTTGCCTGGTGGACTCAGGGTTGTCCCAATAACCCAACATTACTTGCTCTCCCAAGTAGCAGATCTCGCCCACCTGACCAGCATCGAGCGTCTCTTGTGTCTCGATATCGACGACTTTGCTAAGAAAACCAGGTAGGGGTACGCCGGATTGTGGAGTTTCGTGTGAATCGTCATCGTCATCGTCGCGCGAGCTCAATCCGCTCACTATCGACAGCTCCGTCATGCCGTAGCCATTGCGAATAGCTTTTATGCCAAGACGACCTTTCACTGCAGCTATCATCTGCGAAAGAAAAGAATAAACAAATTACTTTGAATTACTTAGATTAACCACTATTTCCGAACTGTAATTGTAATCGACATCAAGCAATTTTTAATTCGATCAGTCTAATTAATTAATTAATTAAATTAGTTTTAATTGGCTTGTAAGAGTACGACCTAAAAATGTCATACAGAAGCAAAATTCTCGGCAGTGTGAGTTTTGTTCAACTAAGAAATTAATAAATATATTTTTCACAGCATTTTTCTTCTCTCATTTTTAGCGTTTGTTTTATCGCAAATTTTGTTTCTCAATCGCGCGGGAGACAAAGACAACTGGATATCCAACTGGAAAGTGGCATTCGAGGGACATTTAAGTTCAGAGGCGTGTTTGGTTTTTGAAACTTTAAGAGCTCCATCCCTCTCCTCCCACCTCCCACCCTTTACGCCGTGTCTGTCGATAAGAGATCAGTTTCGTATTTTCCGAAAGACGCGATTGTGAAACTCGCGAATGTGGCCTTTTATTTTCTCCCCCCCCCCCCTCCACTCCTTCTTAGCGACTTCATGAACCGGTTAAACAAAAACGAACGAGCGATAAAGTTACTCGCGGGCCGTGCCTAGTGAAAACGCGACGACTTCCCGAGACTTCCCTCTCGCAGTCCTCCGTTCGATCCTCTCACCACCGCGCCGCGGCATCGAGGACTCACTTCGGCACTTAGCCCCCTCGATGGCTGCTTTTCTTGCCGCGATAACTTGGCCGGGGGTTGGCTGGCAGGCAGAGGGACGACAAACTTCACGATGACAGAAGAAAACTTACGTCCTTCGCAAGCGGCGCCGCTCCGCAGATGAGTTCTCTCACGCTGCGAAAGTCGTACCTTTCCACTAACGGATGCTTCGCCAGAAACGTCAGGATCGACGGCACGGTGGGCACATGAGTGATCTTATATTCCTGTATCAGGGTCAGGAAGAGTTTCGGCTCGAAGGCTGGCATTATAATCGCGGTGGAATTCGAGTAAAGACAAACGAACAGCAGGCTCATTCCATAGCCGTGATAAAACGGCACGAGCAACAATATTCTGCCGTTCTTCGTATCTAGGTATCTAGGTTGGCTGTATTTTGAAATTAGATCCGACATATTTAAATTCAATTCAAAAGCGAAATTCTTAATGGTATTTCATCAAAGCAAAAAAAGATTGCACTGTTTTTTTTTGTACATGTGCAGTTTGCGATTAAATCGTGAGAATTAAAGTTGATAGTAAAAAATTAAAGTTAGAAATAGATAGAAATATATTAGAATAACAGTGATAATTTCAATTTTGAAGTAATTAGTGTAACATATTAACTTTCGTATTAAAATTAAATCTCTATTTGAATTAAATATTCAAACAGTGAAGTACAAATCTGTTTGAAACCATGCGTTTTCGATTAAATATACGTTAATTTAATTTTATGAAATTTCAAAATGTATGTTGATTAATAGGCATATCTTTGTACAACTTGCCTTATTTTCGTTAAAAACGCTATTAGATTTTTATGGGATAACGTTACTCCTTTGGGCAATCCCGTGGTTCCACTCGAACAGAGAATAACTAATGGGTGCCGACTGGGGTCACCGATATCTGCAGCTTTATATGTCATGTAATTTACGGCTGGTTCCTTATTCAAGATGTCCGTCAACGTACGAACATTCGCCATAAGTGGTTGATCGTCCATTTGTATTAATTCCACTTTCCAGGATAAGGTTGGTAGGATTTTGGCCAAAAGAAGTTCGGTGCGATGAGACACAAAAATAATACGTGGCTTTCCGATGTTTAATATGTGCTTATACTCATCTGAACAATGAACATTTAGAATTAGTATTTAAATCCTGTATATGAGAAGAATTATTTATATAAGACGAATTAAACTTGTTATGAATATAATATAAATGTCTTCAAATTATTATACATAAAACTTGCATAATTATTTTTATATTTTAGTAGTTTCACTTGCAAGAAAACATGTGTAATACGAAAAATATACATGTATGCGTGTAAAATATTGGATGACAATACTTTTACTCACACTCCGTGTACATAAAACTGTATGGTGTGCATATAGCACCCAGATAAAAAGTCGCACAAGCTGGTATTAACCAATTCAATCGATTTTCAGTTGCGATGCCAATTCTGTCTCCCATTTTTATCCCGTACCTTTGAAGAAAGTTTGCCAATTTTACACTTTTCTCGAGTATTTCTCTGTGCGTTATCTGTTTGCGAGTTGGTCCGTCTATCTATAAAAAAAAAATACCTCTTTACAATTATGTAAAGTTAATTTAACCATCAGATATTCTGAAGATAGAGAGGATCTCTTTTAATCGCCTGAAATGAGTAGTCGAGTCTTTTAACGCACGTTAAAATGTATCATGCATTTTAAGCGAAATTATATTCAAAAACCTACTATTAAAAATACAGATACGAGAGAATACGTGTCTAGTTTAAATTAAAAAATTGCTATGCATACTAGAACGCATAACTACGAAAAAATTAGATTATTCCTTATCTTGAAATATTTATATGTAAAATGTTTTTTTCTGTACATTTGATGTATTAATAACATCTATGTATTACTTTTCAAAGAATATAATTTTTTTGCGAGTGTCTAGTGTACATAAAACAGTGTCTGGAACACATAAAACAGAACTGATATAAGAATGCAAAATGAACAAACCAGAAGCCAATTTATTATTTAGCGGCGTATAATGCGTCAGGGAAATTCAGAAATGGAATTCACGAATTTTGCCTCTGGCAATTAACGCCGATGGGATTACAAAAAATTTTTGTGTTGTTTTGACACACTCTGTTATTACATCGCGAAATTTCGCAGGCGATCATCCCGTAATTGGCAATCGCTATCATGCGTTTCGTAATTACGGTACATACTGCATAAACACGATCGCCATTCTCACGCAACTTGTCCAGTACGATTTCTCCCAAAGATACGTTCGGCGTTGGTCGTTCCAGGCGGCTTTCATATATTTTTCCCATCTTTACAATAACGTGGAGTTCGTCCCACAGATTGTGATATTTCTAGCTGAAAAATAATATAAACATATTTTTAAATTAAAATGATTAATAGAAAATAACATTTATCTAAAATTATCTAAATTTTTATTGTAGAATAAAATATTTTTAATTAACGTATTTAAAATTATAAAAATTAATTATATAAATCCAATAAGTTATTTATTTAAAATTTTCACTAAGGATATTTGATATTTTATTTGGCTGGATATCCATTATTAAAATCAGAACAATATAGATTTTCCTATTCTACTCCAAGAAAATTCTATTTCAAGCGAAATAAAAAAAATGTAATTATCCATTTTTATTATCTAAGCTTATTTGTTTCTGAGTAGTTTTTATTATGCGTCAAATGTTTATCATCAGCGCGTTAAATTACGATCATAATACGTAAAGATGGCCGCGAGATTGCGCTGTAATTGCGCATTATCACTCGGCGGGGAGTGACATGTACTCGATTTCGCGATTTGAAATATTGAAAAATATTCATAACTTGGTGTCAACAGATATCTTATATTATGTTATATTAAATGTATTCTCCATTATCTATTACTTCGTTCTGGCGTAAACTCGCGCATCATGCATGTTGATTTGATGAGATTGGTACGACGAGATTATGGTTTCATGAAAAAAATGCCATTTTCGCTTTGCCATTAGCACAGTTTAATTTCGCAGTTTGTTTCTAGTGAATTTAACGAGATGAAAACGATTCGAATAAGAAAACGCGGAACTATTTGCATTTATTTGAGGATAAAGAAATGGAAAAATAAAAGACGAAATAATCGAAAAGGTGATTGCTACAATGGTGAGTTACAAAATATTTAATATTTATTATCAAGACGCCGTTGTTGTAAATAAATAAATAGCATTGAGAGTCTATGATCACATTATTTTGTTTGAGCACAAAATTGTATATTATCAACGTGTAAAGTTTTAAATTTGTGGTGTCACGAAATCGAGAACAAAATTGTTGGAATTTATAGTAAATGCAACAATAAAATTAAAAAATGTATTTAGTAAATCGCGTATAGAAACGAGACACATAAATTATACAAGTTCACATTTTTTATTCTATATTCTATATACATAACTATATTCTCATATACATACGAATGTTTATTCAAATTAAATTTCTATATAAATATAAATATTTATTACATCTGTGATACTTTTTTTATTTTCTATGATATTTTTTAAAAGATAAAATTTAAAACTTATGTAATAAACTTGGGTTTTACAAGATGTTATACGTACATCTTTTTTAAATAAATTAATTAACACATCTCCTTTTAGTTACATTATTTGAAATAATTAATTGTGACAATAACTGATATAACAAATAATTAATTAAAACTACTTGAATGATATAATGATAATACATATGAATCTCAAAAATAATAAAATTTTCGATAATTAAGCGAAATTTAATATCGTGCGCAATATTCGAATAATATTTAACATAATGTGATAGAAAGAATGACAAAAAAAAACTCTGGCGATTATTCTGTTTCCATTAGAATGTATGGCATGGTGTTCCTCTGGCATTCAGTTGGATGTCCTTGGATATACAGGATGATATCGGGCGGAGGGATGGACGGGAATGCGATCCTCCTGGGGTTTATATGTGGGTAGAGAAGCGTGCCACGAGTTCCACGCGGTGGCCATAATCGTGAGGAAAAAGTACGGGAAATTCTTAAATACCTTAGTTCGAGTTTCTCGGTTTTCTCCGACTCTCTTGAAGTACAATAATATTTTTTGTGCTCGGGCAAGTTATCTGATATTGTCTGATAACACTTTACACACGGCTTAATAAAATAGCAGATAGTAGTGCGAAAATAGAAATTATGTAAGATGACTTTGTTGAAATGTTCATGATTTATATAACTATAAAAGTTTTATAAACAAAATTGCATAAATTAAAAATAAGTAAAAATAAATTAAAAATAAAATTAAATACGTGTCGTAGCAATTACATGAACGCGAAAAACCAAGTTCATTAATTAAGGTTTACTTTATATACAAATTTATATTAAAAATAAATTTAATTATAAATTATAAATTTAGTATATATGATGCCTTAAAATTGATCACCTTATTTATATTGTTTATTTAAATTGCTACTACTTTGAATCTTCAAATTTTATATACTCAGATTTAAAATATCTGTGCGGAATTGAGACGCCGTTCGCTGGAACGACCCTCGACTGAGAATATCCGATAGATGATAGAATGACAAGAATTCTTGAGACAAATCACACTAATTTAATAAGTCAATTTTTTACAGTGAAATGTACAGAATATAAAGGCTGATGGTGGCGTACACGTTGATAAGATAGAATAGATGTTCGCTAGGCAGATTGCACGCACTGGGTTGAATAGTTCATACGAATTGCGTGGTCACGTGATGAGAGAATGATCGCAAGCTCTTGCATCTTGATCGAACTTAACGAATGACGACGTGCTGCTTCGTCAAGCTGAGATACGCGCACGTGTCATTGAGAATTCGCTCTTTGAGAATGCTCGTAGTAAATATTCTTGTCGAGTTCGAGGCATTATCTCAATGTGACGAGAGAGAATGTGAACTAAGGATTCGCCACGATTCAAAATGCTTCGCCGAAAAGTCTTTCGCAACGATGATTTACGTAACGTTATTACGAGACGAGTGAGATGACAAGTCTAACTTACGATACAAGCTGAACTTACGAGTACGACAAGAGCGAGAGAACGACAAGAGCATTGACTTGATGCGAGCACGGTATACTTTCCAAGAGCAAGGATTACGATCGCAGAGAATTTTGGTAACGAGAGCTTTTCGAGAAGCTTGCGGGATCATCCGATCGATTTCGTCCTATCAGCGATTGACACGACGAATCATGTGATTTTCGGCCAATCGATAGCACACACAAACGTTCCGTCGATTGCGAAACAACGCCGCCCTTGAAGGGTGGCTGATAAGCATGATTACTTCCGCGTGATAGGTATCGACGGACTACTTGGGCGCCATCGATCGGATAATTTAGAGTAATCGATCGCCGCGGATCGATCGTCACGTGCGCTTCGCGTGTTGCGCGTCTCGCTTTCAGGCGCGATTTACTTATAGCAATTTCGAACAATATCAAGTAATAAATATTTGATTACGTTTACAAACTTTTCTTTTTTTCAATTGCATTTTCTATTACAGCAATGAAATTTTTAGTTGAAGTTGCTTTTTAATGCATAATTTTTTAAAAACAAGATATACAAAAACAAGATTTTTATATTGATAATTTAATTATTTTTAAAAAATAATACACACAAAAGAATTGCTATGACTGATCATAATAGTGGAAAATACATGACTGAAAAAATCTGTGAGTGCAGTGTAGACAATCATTAATTAAAATAATTTTACAAATATTTTATTAGGTAAAAATTTAAGATTAAAATAAATATGAGCAATTAATAAATTGTATTTTTATTTATTGAATGGTAATTAATAAGCAATATAGAAAAAAAGTGATTAATTTTGGGACGTCTTGTAAAATGTTCCAGCTAAAAGCACTTTAAGTTTTTCTGGATGCTTGCACTAAGTGCATGCGCTTTTCGATCCTAAATCTTAAAAACTCTTGAGCTGAAAGAGTTGAGGAAACCAAGATTTTTAGAAAGAATTTTTACTCTTCAGTGCTGATTTCATGTGTGACAACACTAAGTGACACATTCTACAATTTTCACTTTGTCAAGACTCTTGATTTTATTATTATGTATTAAAGAATAAATGGATAAGTGAAATGAATGTGAAAAGAATAGTACGCATATTGGTATGATTAGATTGCAAGCAAACCGACTTCCGGCGTTCCCGACGACATATGCACCGCATCCACGGGAATGCATGCGACGGTGTGCATCCGGTATCTAGCCGCTCGTTTTCGAGTATTCGCGCGAGGGGGAAGAGGGGGAGGCGTTCTCGGGAATCGCTGAAGTGCTGGAGAATCGCTCTTCGGGGTTAGTCTAGTCGTCGACGTCGTGGATGAGGTCTCGGAGGAGGTTCCAGAGGGAGGTTAAGGAAGCTTTGGGACGTTACACGGAGAAGGGGTGGTCGAGGGCGCGTGCCACTCTGATTGTAGCGGCCATACTGGGACACTGGAGCCACATACCGACAATTCTTGGCCTCATGCGACATGCCTAGACACCCTGGGAATACTTATGATCCCGAGGTTGAAGAGATTGAATGCCGAGAGAATCCCAAGTGAGAATCTCTGTTACCTTCCTACCCTCGTTCTGTTATGTTTCGTAATTACATGCCGAAAAACTTAAGGCAAATTACATGCCTTATTAGTTTATATCTTTTTTGTACATTATGTCTCAAGAGCTCGTTTTACGAAAATTAAAGCGTATAATTTTTCCGATCTCTGTAAGCTGATTATAATAATGCACACATCGGAAGGCTACTTTTTAGTTTTAATCCTTTTGAATCCAAACTCTTTGCGATGAAACATAAATTACCTGGCTTTAAGAATATCTTAGTCATAAAGTAAAAGAGAGAATAAAAAAGAATATCAGGCTTTTTGATCCAATTACCAAGATAGTGGCATTAAAAAATTACAATAAATATTTACCTCATAATTTTGAGAAAAATTGTCTTCAAAATTTTTTAAAAAATTCCGTTTTATTACATAATACTTTCAATCACATTATACCGTAATCTACTTTACTCTCTTCTTCCAAGCATATCATCGTGTCGTTAAATAAACTTAGAAAATCTCACGTGGAAAGTCAATCGAAAAGTCGGAAATTCCCGATGACTTTCTATCGAAAACATAAGGATGCTCGTCAACGTAAGTCCCTTTTGAAGGTGACACGCCGGTAATATAAAAACAACCGTTTCCATCTTCTCTTCATATGGATGTTTTCGGAAGTGGAAGTGTCTCGCGATGAATCGCAACGTGCACGAATCTGAGCGACTGCCGATATCATTTCGAGATTCCTCATTAGGACACAGTCGACTTCCGCTAGAAGCGGCGCGCCGTTTGCTCTCCGGAATCGAGCGATTTCGCAATGCTGCTGCTTACCGCGTTGAACGTAAGGCCGCGACTTAACGGAATTAACGACAGGCTACGCGCTCAGGAGGACGCTTTGAGGGCGGTCGCGAGCGAGCGGCAGGGGCTGCGGGGGGGCGGGGGTGGATTTTGATAACATGTGACTTTATCTGGAATTCCCCGGCGCGCAGGTAGTCTGTTTACTTAAGATAATGGCGAGGCGGAGTGCTTGGGCGTGGATGGAAGCCTGGCGGAGCGGAGGCAAAGGGATATTTCACCAGGCAATGTTGAGTCTTCGCGAGCGAGCGAGCGAGCGAGCGAGCGAGCAAGCGAGCGGGTAAGATCCAGGATATAAGAGCAGAGAGGTGCGGGGATGGAAGGATGAAAGGGGATGAAGTTGAAGGTTGGTGCGGAGGGATGGAGAGGGTGGCACACGTTCGAGGTGGCGAAGAGGCACAAGGGTAAGGGTGCTAGAGCGGAGAACAGGAGGGACGCGGGGGGCTGGCGGGGCGGGCGAGATTCTCTCTCGGCGAGGCTACAAGAACTTCATTTTCCGAGCCATTACGCCCCGCACCACTGCGACCTGGAAACCCCCTTTACCCCCTTAAATTAATTTATATCGAAATTTTAAATGACACTCATCGGCCCGAGCAATAAATAACGTCGCCGCGACCGCCTGCGGGGTTGCGAGCTACCTTCTCTCTCCCACATCGTTTTCCGTGTCCTCTTTGTTACTTTTTTTTCGACGAACCGCCGCCACGTTCGTAGATCCTTCTGTCTACGAAAATCAGTGATAGTAAAATAACGTGAAGATGTATTATGAAATATACTATATATAGTATCGCGATACACTCTTCTAATCTATGTACTTAATATCCATTATTTACAGATATAAAGTGTATGCAGTTATCACAAGATAAACTTATGTCTTTAAATTTTTTTGATAACGCAGATTATTCTTGTTTTAAAAATAGTTGTCTTACTTTTGATAAAAAGATTGTAGAGTACGCAATATGCGTTCAAAAAATTTTGAGGTATTATTTGTTAATAAAATATAAGTTACATTTTAAAATTATTTTCTCGATATTTTTATATCCTTTGAAAAAAAAGGTCGAAAATAAATGTTGGAAGAATTACATTTCTTTAAAAAAATAAAAACTACAGAATTATAACGAGAGTAGTAAGTCCCAAATGCGTTATTTTCATATAATTACAAAAAATTAACCTTTTATGGCAAATATATCTGTAAAAAACTAATATTTTTAATGAAAGGCGCAAATTTACGAAACAACATCTAGAACATTGTTTTATTCGGAACTTTATAGGAAAGAACGAAGTTACATCGGAATTACGGCTGACTTTATCTACCACAAATTAAAAGCAGCGCGTATCGTCGCTTTTACGCGAGTCGTTTGACCGTCGATAAAACGCACGAAGTGCGTTCCGTGTCGAAATCGCTGGCCGACGCGAAATATCGTCAGAACCGCGAGAGAGTAGCACGGGCAAAGTGCTCGCTCGGGCGTGCGGAAAATCGACGATAACTCGGCAGTACCTTGCGCTGACACTACGACATATTATAATGGGCCCCTTTTATAATAATCGCCGTGACGTTTTGCAAAATTGGTTCTTCTGCAGTGCCGGTCTGCGTGCGGAGCCTGCGTTACGCGCGCCTTACCGCTTTCCGGCTCGCCTGATTTTGTCAAACGCAATTCAGTTCGCGTCGTTGCGAAAACCACAACCGGGATCGTTATTCCTAACACAGGATCATACATAGTATGATTTGCCGCCTTAGAAGTGTCGTCGAAATCGTGAATCGCTCGGAAAGGAATGGTGACGCGAGCTTTTATTTTATGGAATTTAAAAAAGCGTGGCATAAAGGTAATAGTTTATAAAAATAAGCGTTGCATCGTGGCACACTATTCTTGCATAATGCGCTATTTTTTATTTCTTTTTTTGCGCTAATAATACGACCAAACGTAATACCGTTAATACCAATAATAACAAATTTGTAATTACTTGATTACTAAATAATAAAAACGTAATATTTACGTAGCCCTCTTGATTTTTGCACAACTAAATTATATGATCGTTGATTTTGCAGCACCATTTACATTCATGAGCTAAGAGCTACTCTGCTACTAGATTTTGCATAATATCGTTAAATTTTCGTTACCAAGTCATTTTTTCTGTCGGATATTAATAATAATTCCGCGGTGAAAAATATCGTCTCGCCGGCGATGTAATATCATCGATTTGCATTGTCACGTTCCAACTCGATCGATTTCTCACGGAGATTCGCAAATGTTTGAAGAGGTCCACGCGATTTTCTGTCGCTGGCGTTAACAATCCGCTTTACTTTGGCACGATTGCGTTTACCTGTCCGATGTTTGCGCATAATTATCTTTCACGAACGGCGAAGAGCGATGAGATCGCTTTGGATGCTCAGATGATTGAGAAAGCGCTAATGACGCAAAATATTGACGGCGTTTGATATTCAAGGTATATAAAATGCATTACACAAGTTGGCTGTCTATAGATAGACCATGGTTATAAATACAGAAAAACAATCTGAACAATTACTTTATGTAAAAACATTAATTACTCTCATAAATGTTCTTTGTTGATTAAAGATGAAACTCAACTCAAAGTTTTTTAATGAGATCGAAAATAATAATTAATTATGATTAATGAACAATTGGTTAAGACTAAGATAAACATTTATTGCAAACAGTAATAAATATTATTTAGTAATCTTCTAATGTATCCTGCATAATAACTACGATGTCTGCTGTAAAATTATGCAGTGTATTTTATACATCTCGGTCAGAAAGTGTTGCGACGTAATTGTTGCAACAGAAAACAAGTACATAATTTATAGATATTAGAGTAAATATAATGTAAATAAAAAGTTAATTAGCACATTTATTTTCTGAATATTCATTGTATATGTTTATAAATGATTAAAAAATAACTATACCTACATTTTATCAGATTTCTCAAGAATAATTCATTTAAAATTTGTAACACACAGTTTATTTGCTTTATTGGATTTTATTATGTTTCCGAAATTTTCGTCTCTAACTGTAAAGAAAAGAAAAATTTTTATCCACATTTTTTTATGTCAAAAAATCGAACAAGAGTGACTATTGTGTTTGTAAAGTTGCATTAAGGCATATTTTCAATCTGTCTTTCGGACGATTACTCGGAGAACGCAAGCGCGACATGATGTTCGAAAATTATGACTGAAAGCGAGAAGTGTTTTTCGAGCACGAAATCGTTGTACTTATGCGAAGTGCATTCTAGCGAGATGGGAGAATCTTGTCAGATGAAATTTTGTAATCGCATTATGCGAGTGCTTGTCCGTTCTCGCTTCGAGGCATACATCGACAATGTGACATTTTCAGAGTCGATAATTACATCATTTTTTCCGATAAATATATATACAATATATTTGTAACAAGTTAATCGAAAAAAATTCCAACACATTTAATTGAATGAAACTTGATAATGAATACATGTATTTTAGGAAACGTATTCAAACTTATTAAGATATACATATTTATATCTTGTTATGTATGTATGTATGTTGCATATCTATCAAATAATAAATAAAATACTGATTCAAAAATACGTAGTAGCGCTCAATGACGCAAAAACACCTATGTAAAGTTTTAATATCATGAGTCTTTTTAAGACATTCAAAATTTCTAGTTTATACTATTTAATTTCTAGTTTATAATATTTAAATTTTAAATTTTTTATACTTTAAAATGTTTTAACTTTTTTAACTTTTTTTGGTATATGAGACGGATATTTAAATTATTTAATTTTGCAAACTTTACTTATTTTATTTTAAAATTATTTTATATTATAAAAATTTATAAAATTAAAATAAGACTGAATAATAAACATATTTTTAGAAATGAAAAAATAATAAAATTCAATATTAAATGTGATTTTTTTAATGCCAAGTAATATAAATATCAAAATACTTTAAGCTTTCAAGATAGAAATCATCAATATAGAAATCATTTCAATTATTAAATCTATCTTTTGTCTGATTTATCATCCATTTTCAAAGAAAAATTTATTTAAAATATTTATTGTTTATAGAATTGTTAAATAGAATTGTTATATTGCATTTTTGGTTAAATAAATAAAAAAAATACAATTTGAAAAATATGAAGTTTAAATAAAAATGTACAATGGCTGAAAGAAAATTCAAGTTTTAAAAAATGAAAAAAATATGATTTTGATTTCATATGTATGTTTTATGATGAAGATATTTGATAGTACTATAGAAACTACTACTTTCACAGCAGCACAGAATAATTCAACAAAATATAGAATATTTTTCATTTGGATATTGTGAAACTTCCATAGCGTTATCAGCGTTATCTGATAAGTTATCTATTGAAATCTATCTACATTTGAGGAAAACAAAAAATAAGAAAGAAGATAAAAATAAAAACAAAATGAGCTATCATAAAATAAACAAGTGAAAAAAGTGAAATTTTCTACAAAAGTAAAAGTGAACACTAAGAATAATATAACGTGAATGTTATAATTCCCAACTCAATAATACAAATGTGCACACATGTGTTATGCAACACGTTACGTTGTGAAATGGAAAATTATAATATTGGCCATTACGTTACTGTTAATTGGATTGACAATCTAACAAAATGAAAAGACATAAAATGGTTTATTCAAAGATATTAAAAGTATCGTGTTTTTTTAATTTCCAAATTTTCTAGAAAGAATACACAAATTCCAAAAAGATATTTGAATATGTTTGTTATAAAGATGATGTTACGTAAAATTTTGTTTAGTGGCATAATTTAAAAATGTAAAGTGTGATGTCAAATAAGAATTCAATAACTTTAATTTAAATCAGTTATTGAATCTTTATTTTATATAAATAACATATAGCAGTTACAGAGCTAAAGATATCATAAAAAGTATTTATGTTAATTTAACATAATTTTAAAATATTATTAAAATTATTATAATTACAATATAACTGGCATTGCAAATATATAAAAATATACATATTTAAAAAGATATGAATGTTTCGTCAACTGAGTAAATCTGTTTTATAACCTTGTAGCAACCTTGAGTAAATCTGTTTTATAACCTTGTAGCCTTATTGAACAACGAAATGATAGATCTACTTTCTTGAATTATGCTGTATTACGTGTTTTCAAATATATAAAATTACAAATAAATATATAAATAAAGCTACATATAAATATAAATATAAATGTAAGCATGACATGAAAAATCTCGTATTTAGTTTAAATATGACAAAAAATATTCGTTAAAAATTTGTTATCCACTTTGAAATATAGTACTTATTTAATTAATATGATTTATAAAATGTTCTAATAAATGATTGATAAAATATTTTAGAAGCTTCCTTATTCTATATAAGGAAAAAGTTATATTATTATCGTTATGATGATAGTAAACAGTATCAGGTTAAGATATGTCATAATATATTTTAAAATATTTTTGAAAAATTTCGAGATTTTATAGTTTGTATTGTTTCAGAAAATAAAAATTTAAATACTTTATATTAACATATGTGAAACATTATCTGTTTGTTTTATATTTTAACTATAAATTTATTACTTTATAAAATTGTTTTGTATTTTAATATTTATTTTAATAAGATATTAGTTATTCAAATATGTTCTCTTATCAGTTGTCAGGACCTTGTTGTTATATATTCTGAAGAAGAATTCTGGAGAGAAGTATGCCAGTATTTTCTTTCATACGATAATATAATTTGTCACTTGAGAGAATTTATTAAAATGATTTTATTACGCAATATAGTTGCTTTTGTCTCAATTTGTTCATGCAAAGTATTGATGACTAGAAATATAGTAATGATAACTAGAAAATAATGATGTTCTAACCTATATGTCGAGAGATTTCCTTTGTTACAGACTAGTGCTGCAGTTGCTCATGAGTTGAATAAACACGAACAAGAAAGACACACTGTGAAAGATTATCTTATACTGTTCGAGAAGGTCACTTGTCATGCGTTTTATACGTCACGTTAAATCGCGCTGGTGGGAGAAGTCATTACATCTACTTAAATTATAAATTATCGCATCGAACTTTGAAATATTAATATTTCCTTTTTATGAAAGCAATTTGCATACAAACATTTTGCACGTATTTAATGATATTTTGAATTTATTTAAAATATGGAATATAGTAAAATTGATTAACATTGTTTCTGTTTGAAAAATTATGTATAATTATGTACAATAAAAGCATTTCTTTTCTACAAAAATAAGTGATATATTTCTACAAGTAATATGTATAAAGTAACATTTAAGTATCATGATACATCAACAATAATAATCAATAACATCAAATGCATGCATTCAAAGTCTATTTAATATCTGTTGAATAGACTTTATGCAACTTTATCATATCATACATGTGTAAGAATCTATAATTAGACATAGATCGTATTTAGCTAAGAAACACTCTAACTCTCTAACATTTTGCAAATAAAATGTCTTTTGCACGATAAGCAAATATTTATAAGATAAAACATTAATATAAAAAATAAAAGTTGCAACAATTTATTTTTATATTTATCTTCGCTTTGATTTTTATTTTATAATGTAATATAGAGTTTGTTAGATATAAATCATTGTTTAAAACTGATTTTATGACATTAAAATTATCAAGTTTCTTTAAATAATTTTTGTATTAAAATTTTATTGTTACGTAATATGTTACATAATGTGATAATTGCCTTATATCAAACTATTATTGTCTGATTTGTATCGCTAAGGCTAATTTTTAGGCATTTATTATGTTAATTTCAGTATTAAAGATATGTATGTATATGTAATGATTTTTATCTTGTCTTATATTAAAACAATGAACTGAGAAAAGATATTGCATTCCGGCATCTGGAGAGGACCTGCGAATATTACATTGTTCCGGACGGTGTCTAATTGCGGAAGGCATTGCTACTTTAAATTCAAGATATTAAAGACTTTATATATGCCGAGAGGTCACGAGCACATATATACATTAACTAAAAAAATCTGTGCAAGTTATTATGCAAGAATTTATGACGTAGAGGTTGAATGTGCAAATACAGTCTGCTTTCGCAAACTGAATTTTCCTAGTCTTTACTGGTGACTCTGGTTACCAGTGCTACATGTTTTATTAATTTTTTTTTTTTGAGAATTTACTTTTTAATTTTAATAGCAACGTTAAAATTGTACCCGCACTCTTCGACAGTTTTTTGCATGTCTTTTGCACGCATATTTATAGTTACTATGAAATAAATATCAAATTGCTTTTTGATATCTAAAAAAAAAAAAATAATGTAAATAAACATAACTTTATAACATAAAGTATAATGTCAATATAATGAAAGAACAATTTATAATGAATATAACTTTTATTTTAAATATATACGTCAAGTAATACTTGACTTACATTGAAAAAAGTCTTGCAGTCATAAGTTATAAAAATTATCTACATACGAAAAATTAATTAAAATGGATAAATGACTATCATTACGCTGTCGTATATGCTTTATATTTAATTAACATAAATGATAAAAACAATTTATAGCTGAGCTACTTGTCAAACATGACAAAAAAATCTCTGTGGAGTCCATTCAGATAATAATCAGTCATATCTTCTAGAAAAGTGTTTGTTATTTGACTTCTATGAGACTTAACTTTTCTTGCATGTATTGATAAAATGTCGCTGCTATAAAGACTATATATGACAAACAATTTTCTAGCAGATATGAAAAATAGCGCAATATTTTATGTGTAACATTTAGAAGTTGAATCAGCGAAATATTTTTTTGAATGCGCATTAATATAATAATAAGTAATTAAAATGTATTCATTTATAAACAATATTTCCGTATAACTGTACCGATCGTAAAAAGCGATGAGTAAAAAATGAATCGATATTAATTTATCAGAATAACAAGTAAAAACGATATGTTTTTTTGAATTGCTAAATCTAATTCTGATACTTTTAAAAAATTATAATATAATTATATATAATATAATTATAATATCGAGAAAATATTAAAATCGGCATATGAAGCTATTAAACATCTAGCACTGTAAATTATTATTATTGAGTTGCACGAACGTATTAATTAATGTTTTTCTGCTAGTAAAATATGATAATGTTTTCTAATACTTCCTACTCTGTTTGATAAAAAAGCTATCACATATATGAGTCACTTAATATTAGAATCTGAAAAATATCATTATTTTTTATATGAGAAAATGTCTAAAAAAGAACTTATTTGAAAGGAATTTTTTTTTGTTCATAGCTATAAAACTGTGATAAAAATATGTTGTTTTATTTACAAAATTGATGATGACCTTAATGTCGAAATTTTATGATATAAAAAAAAATGTTTTAATAATAATGTTTGCCTCCTTTGTCATAAATAAGTTTTTCCTTAAATATTTTTTCATATCATCGAAAATAATAGAGGTATTTCAGATTTCTAATATTAGGTGATTTATTTTGTATACCTAAACGCGAAATTCAATCGCAAATTGAAAAAGGTAGGCATTGACGTCGAAATATTAAATTTTCAGAAGAAATGCGTAATCGCAACGTTTGCAACGTTTGCCGGTTACAGCAGACATTGAGTCGTTGCATCAAATTAAAGGCGAAGAATCACGCCAGTCGGTTTTTATTGCCTGAAATCCCTCGCCGTCAGGTTAACAACCTAGTCTGTAGTATAATCGAGGGTCGAAAGAGCGCACTCAAACGGCACTGTAAAGTTAAAAGCATTGTTCCGCCATGCTGGCCCGTCCTTTAGGAAAGATACACTCGGCCGCGAGAAAGGAGATGAGGGAGTCGAAACCGGCACACGTCCCGGCAATGAATTGCATTTTTCTCGGCGAATTCTTCGCATACGCACATACGAATTACGCGGGGATGACGGGCGCTTTCGCTACTTTTCGGCCGAATTTTTGTCGTTAAAGCATTTTTTTCCATTTCGCATGGTGTTGCCAGTGGGAAAATCTCGAGGTAATGCGCGCTAATCAAATATTTCTATTGTGTTATAATTTATCTTTTTTTTTATAAATATTTGAATTCGTCGAAAACATTTTTAGATTTTTGTAATATGCCGGAAAACAATGCCGTTATTTGCCAGAAATATCAATAACAAATGAAATGATATATAAAGATTACATGTTCGTATTCTATTAAACTATTAGTAATGTAATGTGGGATATATGGAAGAAAGTAAGGTAGAAAGTAATGTACTCTGAATGGTTAAATGGTTAATTGAAACGGGCGGATATTCTGGTGCGGAATAAAATTTTAGATCATAAAAGATTAACGAATACATTTTAAGCCCATAATGGCACATTAAAATCCTTTGTTCTTTTAATGGGCTGATCAATGAAGAGTAAAATAGTATATATAAGACCTTTCGTGCACATTTAAAATAGAGAAAACAAAATATGGGAACGCAAAGCGTTGCATTTTTGCACGTTCATCCTTACTTTGTGTACATAATTTAGACATAAATAATATTTGGATATATTTAATCACGAACAATGTAAAATCGTTTACTAGAAGAAATAATAACGAGAAAAAAATGTTTTTTAGGATGGCAGTGGGCGATTTCTGGTCATGTCCCGTACGAGGAAATTGAAATTGTTAGTTATAAATAGAATGTTCCGCGATTTTACGTCGGTTTCGGGTCGACTCGATTAGCTTCGCGGTATCGGTCTCATAACGGGTCGTTGGCATCGACGACAAAGTTTTCGGGGTTTGCATTAGCATTCGTTCCCCCGCTGGTGGCGGCGGATGCCTGGGCTCGTGTGTAAACTCAGTGCCCGGAGGGCTTGCTTTGTTACAGGCCGCAGACCTCTGATACCGTGGCATACTTCATCGCCGAGTATTTCGAATACTCTTGGTATGATGTAGTTACACGCCCGGCCCGGGGAAGACCACATTCTCCGGTTCTGGGCCCCCGAGCTTAACTCCGCAGTCTTAAACGCCCCCGCGCTGTTGAGCGCTCCGGCGGATTTGCTCTGACATCTTCTCCTGCGAAACGACCGTGTCTGTACGCAGAAAGAGAGACGGAAACCATCTCGGTTTTCTCGGTCGCGTTAAATTCTTCGCGACGAAAAAGTCGAGCAGACGACAGAAATAAAAGGTGTGCACGCGGCGCACAACATCCCCCTCACGGATTCCCCGACGTTCTTCGCATGGTCTCCTCCGGCGAATGTTAAATTATTTGAGCGAGAAGTCGTGAAACTGATAGATTCACGTGGCATCGCAAGTTAGTCTGTGTAGATACTGTGTAGAATAATCCAATTAATATCCAAAGAATATAAAGATATTCCAAGATTTTTTTTCGTTTTAAGATCGTTTTAATTGTTGTTATTATTTCTATTCGTTATTTCTCTTTCCCTTTCAACGAAACTATTGTAAAAATATATAATTTTCTTGAAAAAAAATCTACATAATCTACATTTTCAGCCCAGTTTCTTCAATGTTAAAGTTGTTTAATCGCCATGGTTGCAAAGTGCATATTCGCGCGGAGATATAAATTATATGAATTAGAAAGTGATTGGAATTTATATGAAGATCGCACAACGGAGCGTAAAGGGAAATAGAGTAGAGGTTATGAACTCTTGCTTTACACTGGGTTATCGGGTTTACCTAGATAAACATTATAGCTATTTTAGCTTGGTGGTGTAAATCATCTCTTTCACAAATAATGTAACCACTTGCACTAAGATATAATATATCTCTTTTCTCTAAATTTTAATTAATTCTGATTTTTAAAATCGTAAATAATTCTTTATTCGCGTGTCGACATTTTTATTTCATAAGCCTTCGAACATTTGAAGAAGAGGCTGTTTTTCAAATTAATCTTTAAGCTTACTTAAGCTAACAAAATTAATTTTTTTTTAATTTTAATGTAAATTTAACTTTAATTGAATTTTCAATTTGTGAAAACAAAAAATATCTGATATTTAATCAATTCAATTATTAATCGATTCATGAAAATTATTTTAAAAAAATAAGATACGTTTAATAAAATTAAGGAAATATTTATTTCAAATCGACATGGCAATTCGTAAATAATAAGGAATGCATGCTAATATTTACTCCCTTTTTTCTCGATCGTAAAAAAAAATAATCTTGACGAACACGTATTCGTGAATAAGTTATCTGTTGTCGAGATGAAGCTGGACGTTAATCGATTTTTCATATTCGGAGTTGAAGGACTGCCGGGTTTTCCGACTCTTGCGGAATTTATCGAAACGGACGCGATCGTGAAGGGCAAGGCGATATATCACTGCCCCGTCTCTTCGTTCCAGAGCGTGCAGTTAGTCTCTCCTCGCATCTTTCTCTGCATTCGACAACTGTCAATCGATGCATTGCGACGTAGATTTGTAGTATTTTGACGGATTTTTTGCGCGAATGGGCCGATCATCGCTTCGAAACGACACTTCGTTAATTGCAAACAGAATCGTCAAACAAAAGATTGTTAATTTATACGCATAATTACAATTTCCGTGACTTTCCTTTGTTACGAATTACGCCGACACATCATAATGTAGCGTGATGAAACGATTTTAAACATTACGTGATCTCGAAAATATTACGGAAAAAACTGAAAATATTATGCAAAAATATTTTTAGATCGCTTTTTCCGACATTATGCAGACAAAGATAATTCCTTCTCGTACTAAAATTAAAATATATTTTTAACGAATGGTAAATCTTTTGTCGAATTATTCGTGAATTGAAAATAAAGATATTTATACCGTGCCACTTTGCATTGTCTCAGAAGAATGAATAATTTCATATAAATTTGAAATATCCCATCTGTTTTCTTATATTCATTTTATGATTCGTGATATTCATTTAACTCAAATAAATATATATGTAAACATATAAAAGACGACTTTATAAATTTTTGTATCATATTGTTATATTATTATTTACGTCGAAATTTTTTTGCATCTTATTCACGAGAGACTTTACTAACGGTTCGATTTTCTCATCACCATCGCAAGCGTGTAGATCTTTGATCTTACTTTCAAGTTTTCTCGAGTTCGGGCAATCGAAAAGTGAGGCGTCCACGTGGAGCCGTACCAATTCAACGTTTATCCGAGGATGTCGCGGTGAATTTGTCGAAATCCAATAGCTTGCCGATGAGACAACGTTCTTCATGGTCGAGCGAACTGCCACCGCGAATTAAGCTAGAACGCGGCCAAAGTTCGCTCACTCGGTTGACTCGATCGCGCACAAACTTGACCCGCGTTCTCCGTAATGCCATGCCCCGAGTTAAGGAAACCGCCGAATACTTGTACATCCAGATAGGGATGCGAATTCGTTTGATCCTCCACGACTGCGTTGCAGAGCTGCGCAATTTGAAAGTGATACCTCAGACGTACATAACGTCGCGAGCCCTTCCCGGAAGTTTTAATTTTACATATCCCTACAATTCCGGTCTAATAACAGACATTTTTCTCTGATCTGACGTGATATTTCTTTTTTTTTTTTTTTTTTTAAACATATTCGATTTCGGCAAGAAATTTCTTAATGCCCGAGAGAAGGAATTATAATATCGCGTTAGTTCCGTTTCTGCGCCGATACCGATTTAATCATTCGTCTCTGGTCTGGACGGTTGCACCGAAATCCATTTCATTTACGGCAACCCGCGCACGATCGGGAGGCGATGTAAGATTTCCGGCGTGATTTACCCAACGGAATGCGGGTTGATGTATGCGAAGGGCTCGGCGGATAGGCGCGCGGTATTACCGCGCGATCCGCTTGCGTAAATATCGCGCGCGCTGGGATAGGTATTACCCCACGCTACGAGGCGTTGTGACCGTGTTTGTTTGCGTTACGCTCACACATCTCCTCCGCGCATACATGTTTACATGCATGCACGTTTGTACACGGCGTACATCGTAAATACATACATACATACATACATACATACGCGACGCGGCACCGTACCGGGGCTGTAATTCTTTCGACCGCGGCGACGGCGACGGCGGCGGCGGCACGAACGGCTCGGGGGTGGCACATCGAGGGGAGGGGGGAGGGGGGTCGCGCAGTAGTACTGTAAATCTCAAAGTTCGTCGCCGACGCTAATTCGAAGTTTGGCGCAGTTGCTGCGGAGCTCTACGGTCGCCACACGTGTACACCCACGTTTCCCTCGTGCGTGCACGTACACACAACGGGTGCAAACACATCTTGTAGCCTTTCGCATAAACCCTCCGACAATAACACATCCGGGCATAACCCGGTGGGATAGTCCGCGCGATCGTCATTGCGAGAGCGCTCGGTTGGGAAGGTGGGCGTATTTTGGAGAGGGAGAGGGTGGAAAGGATGAAGGGATAAGTATCGTGTCTTTGAAACGAAGTTTCGAGAGAAATCGCGCGGTATATACGCGTTTCTCTTTGACTGCGAATAACTGCCGCGGATGACAGCATCGAGGGTTGCACGCTGTTGTTATAAAGATGGGACGACGGTATGGGGTCGTATTTTGCGAGCAACGCCGATAAAGCCGCAGCCGGCTCTTAATAGCTTCGGCCAAGTGTTCAATTTTGCCAAGAGCTTGTCATTCACCGCGTGGTCGGTTGTAACTAAATGATTTCACAGTCTGTGCGATATTGCGAAATAATTGCGCGACTTCTCGTATTATTTATTGTTCGATTCCGCGATAAACAGCGTGATTTTATAAGGTCACGAGCAAGGTGTCAGACGATGATAAAATTTCGAAGAACTTGTAGAAATGATGATAGAAAAAAACTTGTTAAATTAATTAATAATCCTGTTGTGCATATTTTGTTACTTGTCATGCTGTTTTGTTACTTATCATGCTGATTTTTTTCACAATGATGTGACAAAATTTTAAGAGACAATAAAATCACGTAATATCCTGTTATGTTAAGTTCGAACTTTTTTTTTTAAAAGATGCGTGTAATCGCTTTGCGCGATAAGATAATCCATAATTAGTCGTAATGATGATAATTTTTTCATTATGGAATAAGAAAATTAATCTCATAATTATCAATAAAAACGCAAATTTATGTGATATTTCAGAAAACGATTGTGATATTAATACTTTGTAATTTGCATTATAATATAAATAGTCCCATACTTATAATCGTTCTGTAAATCTCGGGGGAAGAGAGCGAGAGAGAGAGAGAGAGAGAGAGAGAGAGAGAGAGAGAGAGAGAGAGAGAGAGAGAGAGAGAGAGAGAAAGCATATATAACAACTTTCCATGCATTGTATATATAAAAAAAAACACTTAGCTTTTAAAGATAGAGGTAACATAAAATCATAGGGTCTCGAACAACAAATTGCGATTATTGCTTTCATTTTCTTTTTAGCTCTTAGTCATCTTTAAATGGATTGTTCCGCTTTTTTAAGAGTTCACAAAAATCTTGTTTTGATGCATCTATCAAAAATTATATTATCAAAATTACCCGTAATAATACGTAAAATAATAAAATAAAAAATGTAATATTTACTTATTAAAAGTTTACAAACATTCAAATTATAAAACTTCAAATTATAAAACTATTTTTTCTTTTTTTTCTTTTCAAATCAGATCTTTATCGATTTATGATATAGATATAATATCACTATATATAAATAAAGACATGCGAGTCAAATATATGTTCATTAAAGATACATAAAATCTTTAAAACGTAACAACAATCAATATATTTTTTATTGTCCAATAATGTATATTCTTAAAATATCTATATTAGATCCATGGATGTTTAAATGAAAATCAAAATTGAATGTTCATTGGACATGTGTCTTGGTTAATTGATTCTAAACAAATAGAATGAATAATATATCATCCATCAATACGAGATAGCGATAGAGTAACGTTTACATCGGATTATAAAGTAGAAATATGCAAATTATAGGAATATTCAAAATAATTGATATTTGGGAGAATAATTGTTGCACGCAAATATAATAATTACAAATAATTAATCCCACAAGTAATCAGTGAAATAGAAAATAATAACTCACTCATCCCATGATTGTTCCGCCATCGGCCGATATCTCCTGGGTTTTCTCTCGATTCAGATTCATTCGTTGCTCATAAAACACTCGTGAAAACACGATTAATTACAATCACGCGTACTAATCATCAGAATGGAATAATCGCACAGCATTCCCGTTAATCACACGCGTACTTTACTATTGCATATTTTTTGCAACGAAATTCCATCGGAATAATAATATTTTCACGTGATCATAAAAATGTGAAAAAATACGAAGTTTTATAATTCGCTCAACGCTCGCAAATCTCAACAAATTAGCATTTAGGAATAAAATCTCAAACAATGGAGAATTTTATCAAATTATATGTAATGTATAAACAATATACATATTTAATAATTTGTACTATTTTTTTATTTTACTTCATTCGACAATTTATACATTATCCCGTGCTTTTAATATGATGAATAAATTATGTTTAAATTAGCAAGAATTTCGAAGCGTGATGTGAGACATATTTAAATCTAATTAAAAAAAAAATTACTTTGATCATTTAAATAATGCGATATGTTTTGATTTTACGAAATAAGTAAATTGCGTGAGGTAAATAGATAATGTTTTCACAATCGATATTAATTATAGAATTAATTAATCGTACGGAATTATAATAGTTAATTATTTGCAAATAATTCTCAATATTTACTTGACATATTTGTTCTATATAAGACTCGAAAGATCAGATTTAATCAGAGTAGAAAAATAAAAATACAACACGTGTCATCACATGCCACGAGCAAAGACACGCGGTGGCTATGTATTATAATAAACACAAACACCAATCTAGCTTTTCATGAAATATTTCATGTGTTTTGAACATCCGTCTGAGATCAATTATCACTTCGAATATAATAAAAAAAAAATTTGAAATAATATCATATCATTTAAATAATATTTATTGAGGGCAAGAGTTTATTAATTATAACGATAGATTAAAAACGTCTCATAGATTGTATAATACATCATTAATATTTTTTCTTGCAAGGATTTCTATCTAAGACTATATTTGTTGTAAAAAGCGCAATGAATATTATATTATATTCCATAATACACTCAGTTGCATTTAAACTTTTTTGAAGCTTATGTCAGTATACTATTTATAGAAAACGAGCACTAATATTCAAATTGCAAAGAACTTAATCCAACACGTACAATGGATTTTATGGCTTTTTGAACAGAATCCTCGACATCGGCGTATCTTTCATTTATGGTACAATTTGGCATTTTCTAGTTTATCAGATTTTTGCTACGTAAATGCTAAAATGGCACATGACGATCTTATGTTGCGCTGCGAACAAAAAATTTCAAAGAAAAATTTAATCATGCATGAAATAAATATGTATGTCATGAAATAAATATACGTTGAATATTTTATTTCTAATTTATTCTAAATTAACTTTTGTTATGGCGGAACTGTTACTAATAAAAAATAACTGTTAAATATTAAATAAAAAACTGTTGCTAATAAAAATAAAAATGAATAGAAAAATAATGCAAATCTGTAATGAATAAGTTATACATGTTATATTCTAACGATCATAGCATATAAAAATCGTTTTACGGTGAACGACGAGTAGCGAAAGTAGTTAAAAAAGAGTTCCGATATAAATGAGTTATTATTTAACGTTGTTTCGTTAGATAAATAATTATTACGCTTAACATAACTTAACAGAACTAACTTCATTAGCAAGAAATAATTGAAAGAAATGTTTTAGAATAGAAATATTGTCTTAATAAATTGTAATTTTAAGAAATTTACTTATAATAAAATTAAAAATAAATAAATCGATTCTTAAAGTGTAGGTATTTATTAAATCATTTTTATGTGTCAAAACTGGTTTCACTTGATAATTAGTTCTTTATTAAATTATAAATATGCGTCACGGTATAACGAGAAATGTGCAAGAGGTAGCTTAATAAAGTTACAAATGACAAACGATAATGGTAAACAAGACTGCGGTAGTTAGCGAGTGGTGAATTTTTAATCGTTGTGGTTTCACAATTTCGCGCGTTTGTTTGCGGTGGAATATGAACGTACCGCGAGAAACGAGAGAATCAAACGTCGAGAACGAGTAAAGGTGAAGGAGAGAGGCGAGGTCTGCGGGACAACGGGTCGGCAGAACGGATTACGTGGATGGAACAATGCCGCAAATGCCGAGGGAAAAACGACGAAAAAATGCCAGGACGATGAAATAGTAGCGCGCACTTCGCGAATTTACTTGCGGCTTTCACTTCGCGCTTTGTTTTATCGGCGTGGACGAACGATAATGGACGTAGTGCGAGTTTATTATTCAGAGGACATGCGTCCAAGTCTGAAATTTTTATCACGTCGATTATTTATTTAGTGATTCGATGTAACTTGAATAATTTCTGATAGATAGTTTAATGGGAAAAAATAATTATAATAAATCTAATTAGCCGTGAGTCTTTGACGTTATTTAGGAATGTAAAATATACGCAATTTCTTTATTTCAAATTATTAAAATTACTACAATTAGAGAGATGTTGTTTTCTTTTTTTATTTAAATATTCAATAATAATTTGGAAACTTCAGTTTTACTACAGTTTTTACTTATTTACAACTACAGTTTTTAAGAAAAACTGTAATATAAAAAAGAATGATTGATCGAAACATATATTTTTTTTTTATATAACGTGAATTATTTTTATTTATCTTGATTTATTATTCTTGCCCTTCTATTATAATTCTTATCATGTAATATTTTTCCAAAGATAAAATAAATTTGATAAATATAAATTTGTATCAATCTGATCTATCTTATTATTTTTTACAACTGTTTATGAAATTCCTTGATTGATAAATCAGCGTAACTTTAAATCTTCTTCTACTATTTATTTTGTCGTACCGCGCATTATTTTGATCAAGATTGTCCCGTTGGATTAAATAGATCCTTGTCATCCGTCGAGATTGACCTTGGGTCCTCTTCTTTGACAACTATACATTGTGCGTGCTCAGAACAGTCGGGCGGGGTGCGCGGGGCCAAAGGGCATCGCTAGAGAAAGGGAGAGAATTTTCTTGCGAGACACTCTGTAGATGGTCTGGGTGAGGTTGGAGGACGGAAAGGAGGGATAATTGAATACAACTTGATCGAGCCGCGCGTTTCCACCCCATTAAATCGGGCTTAAGCTCGTAAGGGTGGGAGAGACCGTTGTGGGTGAAGGTGGCAGGAGAAAGCAGAATCGCTACGAAGGTGCGAGAGGAACAGAGATTCGGATGGTGGGACGAGAGTGCGGGGGGGGGGGGGGGGTCGAATGTGCCAACCCTCTCCTCGGTCTCTCTCGACCGACGACCTCGACGGGAAGGCGAGAGAATGTTTACTGCTGCCCCAGCTGAGGGCCAATCAGTATAGCCGTTCTCCATTCGCCGCCACCCTTCCGTCTGCTCGCTTCTGCAGAGGGGGTACGATATAGCAACAGTACAACGGAAACGTCGACGGCGATAGCTAGGCTCGACGTCGTTATACAACCGGATTATTTCTCACGCCCTCGTCTTCTCTTCCTCCTTCACTCTTCTCCCCTCCCGCCGTTATAGCGATAATCAAATTAACTCACTTCGAATTTTAAAGACGCCGTCTCTTGCGCCTGAACCACCCCCCCCCCCGGGGTGCCAAGTCGTTCGCCGCCAATTCGCCACAGCCGCGCTCTCTCCTCGACTCCACTCGGTCACTCGGTTATATTCTACCCCATCGAAGCACGGGGAAGCCTGGAGTAGTTTCCACCTTCCCTTCCCTCCCTCCCTCCCTTTTCCGCCGCTGTCTTTCATGCGCGCCCCGTCAACGTCGTATAAATCGCTCGCGGAGTTTTAGCGCCGCACTCTCGCAAGGCTCATCGATTACCGGCTCTCTATCGCGACGCCTGATTACCGCCGGATCTCCGCGTCGCGATACTTTTACGGTGAGCGTTTGCATTAAAAATTAATCATTCATAAGAGAGAAAATTCGAAACGAGAGAATTGACGCGAAATTAAAATGTTAAAAGAATGTGGAATACAATTTATTTTTTTATGATTATTGCTCTCATTTCTTTATTTCTTCCTTAGCGAAATGCTACATTCAGATAGCATGTGGATATCACTTAAAATGATTTAATTAAATAAAAATTAACATCTTAAATAGACAACAACATTTTAAATAGAATAACAATAACATTTTAAATAGAAATATGTTTTTATTTTTTATGTATTATGATAGATGAATATATTTTTATTTTTAATTTCATTTTGTAACTGCATTATTTGATTGTATTCAGATACTATAACTTTTCAAATTATTCAATAGTTTCTTGTACTCTGTTAGTTACTATTGTTTTTTTAATAATATTTTAAGTAAAAACTTTATGTGTGACTTGACAGAGATTTAAACAAAGATTACCAAAGTAAATTACGACATTATTGTTACGACATTATTGTTTACATATTTAAGATGCATATCATATCATGAAAATTTTCGCGTTGACAAATTTTATGTATACATCGATTAAAACCGGTTATTTTCATGTTATTTTCTGATATGCGATTGCAACTGTCATCGAAGATCAGTCGTTGGATTTCGAATCGGTGAATGTCACTGCGACACCCGTATCTGTGTCGTGCAGCCTATTTTGCTACAAGAGATTACATCCCTCTACGTTGGAGATAGATCCTGATAAATACAAATCATAATGTCACGCGTTTTTTATTTTACACAGAGGTAAAATAAAAAATAAAGTTTTAAAAATATTCATATATGCTACATCCTTAATATAAAAAATTTTAATCAAACAGAAGAATTTTTGACGGATATGTAGAATTTATAATTTTTGTATTAAATTCGAGATGATTTAATACAAAATTTTAAAATATTATTCTATGAATTTATTATTACAAAATTCTAATCTTAAGCGATAGCGAATTAATTATTTTGCAGAATTGGAAACAGTCGTCTATTTCAAACTGGGAATCGCGCATGATCGGGTTTTAAGATGCTCGAATGAAATTACTGTTTTTATCGAGGATTTATCCTTCTATCGTTCCGTGCGCAACTCGAGGGTACTTCTGGATTGTGTTTAACGCGATTTATATCGAGAAGGGCAAAATTCACTGGGCGCTATATCCCGACGGAAAATGATCGAATGGTTGATGAATGGAAGTATTTGGGTCGTGACGAGTGCGTCGGTGATTCGTTGCATTTTTGAAAAGGATCTTTTGCTGAATACGTACGGCGAAAGATGAATATGCAGAGTGTAGACGGGGAAACGGTTTTTTTTTTTCTAGAAAGTTAACAAGATAGCTGTGAAGTAGAACCTGAAATATCTGCAACAATTAGACAAATACATAATTTATGTATTATCGATTCTGATTCTTATGATCAAAAATGTAGGCTTCGCTAATTACGGATTAAAAAAAAAATTCGTGGTTTAAAAAAATTGCTAACAAAATCAATTACAGTCACCGATGGTAAAAGAACTTTGGTATTCCATATGAAATATAAAGTGTGATACCACATGCGTAGCAATGAAATGAAAGGGGACAATTTTCTCGCGCGAAAATGATCGCGTTCGATCGATATCCATCGAAACACCAGCTATAGAGTCGCAGCCGAGGAAATGTATTTAAGAATGCATTACGAGTCACACTGACAATCCCGCTGGATTACGTCCAATACCGCGACGGAAATGCGAGCCACGACGTCCATTACGTCATCATATTCCGCGATGAATACTTGCACGCAGCGAGTCCGGTATCGGCGATGACGTGTATTCAAGTTAAAACTGTTCGCTTTAATTATGCAGCCCGCTTAATGCAAGATAAAATTGTCCAAGATAGTTTCAAATGCGTTACGTACGGCGTGAGATTTGCGCGATATAATTAGCTCACGCTATAAATTACATTTTCCTGAAAACCTTGAAAGATAATTTCACATATCTCCTCTCGCTGACGTGCATAGTAGTCCTTTGCGGAGTAAAAAATCGATTGAGGACTATTAAAATAATAAAAAAAAAAAAATAATAATAATAAAAATTAATTTTTCGAAAATATAAATAATTAACTCGACAATTTTGAAATTTACTATAAAATAGATATGCTCTTGTTATCTTATTTTTAGCTTATTATTTAAAATTATTATTATTTAAAATATTTTAATTTTTTAAAAAAAGATGCGGGGAGTATTTCTGTTAAAAAAATTTTCATAGCAACAAAAAAATTATACTTGTTTTCCGATAAAAAAAAAACCTACATGCATGCGCGTTACAACTCTCGATGTGTAGAAATCGATCGATAGCGAATTGCTGAACGGTGCAATGGGTTACGCATGCAGCTGACAAGTTCACCATCAAATTGGCGAACATGTAACATCCGGTACGCTTATAATTAATGTTAATGCGCCGATTAGATGTCATATTTGTGCATTACAGTTCGGCTATCTCGACACGGTAATCGTTAATTACGGCATTATCGCTGCTCGTTCGACTTGCAACTCGAACGTCTTTCATGACATCCCGCGTATAAGAGAGTCTGAGATTTTACGGAGATTTTGTTTTGTCGCAAGGTAGCGATCCCTGTATCACCAATCAAGTCCTTTCAATCCTCGACGAAGCGATCGATGCTTCAGGCTCAACCGATCTTACCTCTCTCTCTCTCTCTCTCTCTCTCTCTCTCTCTCTCTCTCTCTCTCTCTCTCTCTCTCTCTCTCTCTCTCTCTCTTTCTCCTCTTTTCGTTCCCGATTCTGATACTCATTGGGAAGTGAACGTTCCCTGATTTACCTTCGAGCGCAGCTCGTCAAAGAACATTTATTCCGGAGCGTCGGCTCCTCTAATGATTCTTAATATCGCACTCTCGTTTATGGCGGATTATACGGACCCGTTGCTTCGCTTTATCTGAGGAATATCGGATTATTGGTATAATGATGGATCGAAATGCGCCGGCTTACAAGTAGTTACTGTGTTAAACTAGTTTCCTCTGTTTCCCTCTCGGGGAAGAAAGGATTTGTAAGCGGGAAGATATTTCCAAATTTACTACAGCTTCTGTTCATTACTTAGCCTCTGATAAATTAATAAATACGTATATTTCGCAGATTTCAAATGCTATTGAACGGTCAAAAGATTTCCAACTGTCTTCCATCTTAAAAGTAATTCTCTTTTACAGTCTCTCAGCCTTGAATGAAAGGAAATTTTCGTGGAAGTCCTCCAAGTTCCGTCGTGATCGCAACGATTTCCGGAAGATTTCAAACTCGCATATCCCTGAAAAAGGCTCATAGCTGAAGTTAAGCAATGACATGTTTCCTCTCAAAGGAGAGCAATGTCTAAAATCCGCTAATAAAAGTAGTGGTCGACCTTTAATTCGTTCACTAGCGGAGATTTTGCCGTTGATGACGGCCGGAGAGAGAGGAGAGAGAGAGGAGAGAGAGAGAGAGAGAGAGAGAGAGAGAGAGAGAGAGAGAGAGAGAGAGAGAGAGAGAGAGAAAGTGCGCGAAGTGCTTCTATCCGCGTACATATACAATCTCGGAGAGGTCGGATTAGTGCAGGGAGTCTAACAGCTTTGGCAGGATCGGTCGAACTCGTGTTTAAGCAAGTGGGGGAACGGTAGGGAATTGCGTTGCCGGGCTGGGTCGACTTCTTGGCTGAGATTAGCTTAGTTACAGATAACTAAGTCGAGATTCGCGGAGGCAGACGATACCGGGGTAGAAGAACGAGGAAATGGGCGAGGATGGGTCAGGGAAAGGTACAGAGAAAAAGAGAGAGAGAGAGAGAGAGAGAGAGAGAGAGAGAGAGAGAGAGAGAGAGAGAGAGAGAGAGAAAGAGCGAGAGAGAGAAAGAGAAACAAAATGAGAGAGAGAGAGAGGGGGGGAGGGGTAAAAGAGGCAGAAAGGGAGAAGAACGAGAGAAGCGAAGGGAAATCCTGGAAAGCCGGGAAAGAAGCCTTGTCGCGCGCGCACTCGCGCGCCAACACATTCGCGCATCCGGTAAGAAGTTTGATTATCTTTCCGGTCGCTGCAGAAGGCAAAGTGGCGGCAGCCGGATGCCGCTAGCCCGGGGCGAACTGAAGGATATTGTGATCCCTCGCAGACACACAGTTCCCTCGCTAAGCAACCTCCGCGATATTGCACGCGGCTGCAGAATCGTCGTCGTCGTCGTCGTCGTTGTCGTCGTCGTCGCCGTCGCCGTCGCGAGAACGGCGGTATCAAGCAGGAGGGAGGGCAGGAATGTGGACTAACAACAGGCACAGATGTCTGAACCAAGAGATCTCTATGCCCGCTCAGAGTTAATTGCCTTGCCAATGTAGGATTAGTAGGATGAGAAGCAGGGACTTACCGGCCCTGCCTGCGACCGCTTAACCCTCGATCGACGACGTGAAACTCGTGTTACGTATACCGCCGTCATTTTTCTCCCTTTTCTCCTTTCCTCCGTCGTTCGATGTGACCTGTATATACTGTCTCTTAAAAGATTAACTCGGAATCATTTGTATCCGCTTGTATTTCTTGTCGCAACGAACTTTCAAACCTATTTTTCCTTTTATCTTGCGTCTCTCTGTACGAGGCAGATAGTTCCTTTCCTCGTGATCTTTCTTCGTTTTCAAAATTTTTTGCTATTTTTTTTAGTACTATTTTTTAAAGGATCTTTCTCTATTTAATCCCCTTCAATTTTACTCCTTATTCTGTTACCCACCTCTTTCTTTCTCCAAGCTTTCTTTCTCCCTCCCCCTTAAATTAGTTCTTCCCGTTTTTCTTTCCCGCTTCCTTTTCAGTTGATCTTTTCTTCGGTGACAGTCAAATCCCTTTCTTCCCTTCATCCCCCATCCCCGTGCGATACTCGCGCGGAGTACGTTGATCCTGTCGAGATGGCAGCGTCATTCCCGTGGCGGCGACCTCCTGAGATCGAGCATCCTGGATTCCGGCAGGACCACGTCGATGCTGATAAATGGGATCGCTCGACGCCCCAAGTCGTCCTTGACTGTTAAACCACCTGGAAGCGGCGGCTTTACCCTCTCTGCGGTCATCAATGATGACATTGCGCGTCCGCATTTATACCGCATATACGTGCGGATTCATGAGCCTCGCTTGCCGATCTTTCGTTTCTTTCGATAAAGCGATACGCGCGCCTCGCGCGTTACGCGTGACATTGGGACTCGCGCGAGTGATTTATGAACACTTTAATACGCGCGGCTTCTATATGCGAAGTCACCGGCGAGGTCGCCAACTTGCATTAATCTCCTTGTAAACGACCGACCGTCGCGTAATGTCGCGCAATGACGTTGGAGGAATCGTACCACGTATCCCGGGCTAAAAGTACAAAATGCTCAAGGGGGGATGTTCGCAAATTGTATTTTAATTAACCCGAAACACGCGTGCTAAAAAATACGCATACTACTCTTTTTTTTCTTATCCTCGACGTAATGCAAACTCAATCGCCGTCGCTCGCTCGAAAGTTCTCTTGACGTCATTTTTGTGAGAGATTGACCGGATAGAGTATCAAGCTGTCCATAAACGATCGTCCGTCTTGGGTTGGTCACGTTGCGGTAACGTCGGGGTTCAAAGCGGACGATCCGTCTCGAGGGTGTCGAGCTGTTTCCTCCCGGCGGAGTAGCGCCGAGTTACGTATATATACTTTGGGATGCGTTCCAATTTCTCTCGAGTGCCCTCACGTTGCGCGAGCGTGCGCTGCGCTACTCGATGCCCGGAGACTCTCGGCGGTTGATTGGCCCTGGAGAGACGTACTCGAGGATCGACGTCGAGGCCTCCAGCGTTCGTTGATTGACCAAAGAACAATTAATCGCCGCAATCGGATCGGATCCGCGCATACGGATACGCGCGATCGACCAGTCGAAAGTTTTATCCATCGTTTGCGTTTTGTCGCGAGGAGTATCTTTCGTTATCTCGCACGCAACGATCGTTGTTTGATAAATAATTGAAGAAAGTACACTATAATTTTGATAAAAGATGGGACTTATTAGAAATTTTATAAAATATTTTCTGTTGCTAATGTAATTTTTATCTTATAATATATATGTACACGCAGCAGAGAGGGGTAATTATAATAAAACGATGAAAAGATTCTAATAATGTACACAATTTTGTGTAAATAAGTAAGATTATATTTCGAACGTAATAAATATTTTGTCAATTTAAAAAGAGCAGGGGAGGCATGCAGGTGTATTATGCAGGCAGTATATCGTGCATTATTGATTTTCAACAAGAAATTCGAATATCCACGTCGAGAATATTCATTGGCATTATCTTGAATATCTTAAGTACACCTTGTGAGCTTGTTATTTGCATCTTGACGTATAGTTCAAAAGAAAGATGATAAAAAGCCCGTCCCAATAGACGTTCGGAAGATCGACGATGCACTATCCGAGACAGTTGAGTAAATCAGTACACGATTGCGATAGGGATTGGTCTTCTGCAAATCGAGCAAGTGCGGCGCGGCGATTAATAATTCTACGATCTGATTCACGCGATTAATTATTAGCTTGTTTGTTGCGCGCAAAATATTCAAATTTTAACATACTCCATTTACGTAATTGTTGCACGAATAAAAAAAAAAACAATGCCGTAGAGAAACATTTTTTTTTTCATCATTAAATATTTATCGTTTGGTAAATATTGATGGAGAATCGCGTTATTAAAGTACACGGAATGTTAATAACAATTAATTTTTTAACGCCCCACATCTTTTCGCAGTCTTCGTTTGTAAGCGTAACTTAATTATTATTTTAATATGATATCGAAAGAGAGAAGGTATTATCGGAAGAATTAATTACGAGGCAAATTGGGCGTGGATTCATCGGTAATCGAGCTTCAGTGGATTTAATGATCTCGATATCCGTTAATGCAGAATAACTAAGCGATAAATGACTTGATTTGATCACTCACTTGTATTGCTAGATCACTTTCGGATCGTCTGGCTATTCTGGGATCTTTTTGGTTTTAAAATTCGAGATAATCTTCTAGAGTAACTAGTTATTTGTTGTTTATTTATAGCAGATGACGTCAACGTCAGCCGACGTATCTCAGGGAAAAATATTCAACAAAAATTCGAATGGAAGGAAAAAATTAATTACGATTAATTAACATCGGAGTCAAGTCACGTCTAGTTAGCGAACAAGACTCGGTCGGCCGGAGGGAATAATAAAAAGCACGGATTGAAGCTATTCTCGACAATCCTGATGTGTGTGTGTGTGTGTGTGTGTGTGTGTGTGTGGGGGGGGGGGGGAGTGGTGGGTTAGGAGGGTCGTGTTGTGTTGTGTTCCGGGCGCGGGGATCGGACGCGAGTGGGTGGCCGACTAGGCTCTGCGCTGACGTTGAAAGATGGTGGTGCTCCTTCTCTCTGTCCGCTGCTTCCAGCATGATATAGCACCATCCGAACGCGCTGATAGATCCAATTTACGGGCCGCCTTTAGCGCACCGCCGCCGACCCGTGCTCGAAACTCACACTTCATCGGCACACCAGGAAGACAATTTTTAACTTCGCGAGGTTTTCGCTCGAGTGACGCTGTGGTGGAAATCGAGTTCTCCTCTCGCCGAAGATCCTCAGGAGTGTGGAGAAAGTGGTGAAAGTGAAGGGCGAAGGGTGAGCGTTTAGAATGCCGAGTCGAATTCCATTTTGGCTGGCTTTGGCTGCCTATTGAGACGCGCCGATAAGGAAAAATCTTATGTTTACATAAGATTTTCTATCGTTTTGAATAAGAGGATTGTGAAAGACGTAGAAATATTTAAGGCCAACGTCCATGTAACGTGTCTATCTAATGGAGCTATAGAGAAAATGCTCTTTTACAGCTCTCGATAATTTATTCTATTTTTATTCTTATTTGTTACTTTTTATTATTTACTTCTATTTTAAATAAGTTATAAGAGTATAAATCGCGAGTAAAAATCGAGAGTAAAATCGCGGTTTGCACAAATGTTTTTGAAGATGGCACTTTTAAGCTCTCTTCTTGAATGTAAGAGTCCCTCAAACATAACTTTCTTTAACCACTTTGTCGATTCAACAAAACTGTAACTCAAGAATTGTACATGAGGACTTGAGGGAAATAGACGAACTTGGAAGATATACTCGCCACTTCGTAGCGAAAAAGATTTTATCGTCATACGGGCCTTCGCATTTCGCAATTCTTGGATACATTTTTCCATCGGAAGTTGTTATGGAAAGTTCATGCGCACTTCATGGATTACATGGAATTTAGAAGATCGAATTTGAGCATTTGAAATTCATTCATTTTATAGCGTTCGAATTTATTCTTTTAAAATTTATTCTTATATTTATAAACAATATCTATGTAGAAAAGAAAAATCGACATTATGTTTATTATTGGCTGTATATTACTTATTCCTTCTGGCTGTTTAAGAGAAAAAAAGTCTTAGGAGTTGCGGAAGTTGGAACTATTCGGGATAAATCTCTCGGCGCAAATTGGATTTATAACTATTATGCATTCTTCGCGAGAAATAATGAACTTGCAAACTTTAATAATATATGTCTTGTGAATCTAATGTATCAGACGCTCAATTAAAGAAAACACCGCGATATTTGTACAGATTTCATACACTGCGAGATAAATATATTCATCTTAATAAGTCGGCACGGGCGCTTTCGTCCGGGTTTATTCGTAAGATCCAATTAGCGTTCAGAAAGGGCATGAAATCGCATCATAGGCACCGTTTCTAAAGGTTATTATTCTAGTCTTTCATTCTAGTCTTTCATTCTCTTCCACTTTTGTTCGGTCGACGGACGCTCCGGGGATCGACGGATAAATCGTTTTCTATTGAAAAATATTAAGAGAAAGAACTGTGTATAGTATAAACGATTAACGGTACACACAATTTTTCGTATCGTTATATAACGCCATTTCGATTAAAATCTCCATCAAATTTTTCCAGACAAGCTAATTTCTCTTATTTAATCGAGGGATAACTCGAGTCCCTTTGGTTTATCAGAACACTGTATCAACCGTAATCTCTTCTCGGCCCTTTTATGATACCGTTTGTCCCAATTGCGTCGTTTCTCTTCGTGTGCGATTTTAGTGACCGTCTGATTCAGTTCGGCTTTTTCTACTTTCGTCTCGCCGTGTGGCAAGAAACGCGCGACACATCTGTCGTTCGTCGAAATTGTCAAGTCCACACCGGGGACGAGAAAGGTTATCGAGAGAATCGGCATCTCGAGAAAAATTATAGAATCAAGGCCTCTTTCGTTTGACATTCGTCAAATCAGAGCATATCTCGAGGGATCTTTATCTTCTGAGTTACAAATAATGGAACGATTTCTACTTATTTAATTTTTTACACACCCCTCACGTATATTACATATATTATTACGGCGATATTTTCTTTGAGAGAATAAAGGATAAATCTGAAAATTTTGAAGCTTTGTTCTTACATGTTTTCAAGTTTTTGACTGTCAGGAATCTACACGTTCTTACACATTTTCTTGCGTATATTAAAATTAAATACTGTTGCAATTTTCTGATAGTTTTGAACTTGATTTGACTATATTGGAACAAATCCTTGATTTAAATTTGGAATAAAAGGTTCGAAATGATAAAAAAATAAAAACTAATCTAATCTGAATAATTTTAATTAAAAAAGTTAAAAATATAATTAACACAAGACAATTTATATTTTATTTTAAAAATTTACTTATTAGCACAACATTAAACATTGAAACTTCAATTAGAGAAGAATTTCTCATAAAATGAAGAATTAAATAAAATAAAGGATTTAAAGAATAAAAGATTAAAATAAAAATCGAGTTTTGAGAAAATAAATAAAGGACAACTACCTGAAATAAAGGATTATCCTTCAGATTAAAAACCATATAGTCACCGTATATATTATTTACGTTCAAATAACAACAATAAAATATTGACAGTTTAAATATAGAAGGTAGAAAGAATAAAAAAATGTTTTATGCATTACGATGTGCTCTCTCTGCAATCAGTTGATCCATTGTCTATTTAAAAACAATGAAACTTTGTCTCGCAATGAAACGTTTGAGAATTGCGGATTGAAAATAAAGAAAGTAATGAAAGAATTATTATCAAAAAAAATGAAGCTTTATTCACGGATAGATTGATCTATTTCATCAAAGTAATCACGACTGCAAATCGTGTGAAGCCAGCTGACCGCCCACGATTAATGGTGAACTTAATTATTGAATCTCCATCCGATTCCGAAGCGCGATGATGCGACAGCATGTGCTGTTCTGATTAAATATATACGCATATGTACCGGGTGTTTTGAAGATATTATCGATATTTTATTATAATTAATTGGATTAAAGAGAGTCACAAACTCCTGACAAATTTGTGACTAACTATCGTATTTGAAGATCGCGATCAAAGATTAAATCAAAAATCAAAGTTTTCAGAAGCAAGTTGTCTGTATTTCAGCTTTGGGAACACAAGACACATTCCACGACGTCGAAGTTTCCGTCTTCCGAGCGATCACTTTACAGCTCAAGTTAACTAATCAACAAAGTCCCGTTGCTGAATTGGATGTCAATGCAGTCAATTACGTGTTTAGTTAAATATCATCCGCTGGGAGATAATATCATTTTTCCAATTCTTCGAGAAAGACCACTTCGGAAGAAATTCCGAAATGTTAAACAGCTGCTAAGAAAAAGAGCATTATTATTCAGTGTGTGAGACCGAGAGATTTATCCGACGAATATTTGAATTAATTATCGACAGGATCTCACGGATGAGCTGTCGCGTAATCGCGAAACAATTCAGATGCTTTCGAATCACCCAATGCACTTACAGACGCCAGACGCGCATTAGCGCTGTGCATAAATACGAGGAGCGGAATGCATATATATTATATACGTACGTACATACATACATACATACATACATACATACGTGAAATAAGGGGGGCAGGGGAGACGGACGGGTAGGGGGGGGGCGGGCGGAGGTGCGGAGAGTTCTGTGTACAAACGGAGAGGGGGGGGGAGGGACAAACGCGCGCGGGATGTACTTGACGTATTGCTCGAGTGATCGAATATCGATTAGGCCGGACCCTACGGTCAGTCCACAACACTCTCCGCGAGTCGTAACTTGCACTCGAATGCTATTCCACTAATTACCAAGGCGACAGGACCCACTGCGGCTGGCACTTCTGACGGCGCGGATCCTGACGGTTTCACGCATATGACCGGGCAGCTTGAAGATTATCGGACACGAGAGCGTGTTATGCTTAATGGCCGCAGGCAAGCTTAATCGCCACGCATTCTCTCATTAGGACCCGCTAATAGGATTGACGGATTGTAATGCGTGAACTTGCACTTCGTTTGCCGCTAGAAACGAATGAGCGTGACAAATTTTTGACGGGGAAAAAGAGAGGGGATACACGATACGCAAAATTGGAATTTTATTTAGGAGAATCCGCAAGTAAGAGTAAACGCTGAAATTTTTATCTTATATAGTATATACGCGAAAGTACTTTATGCTTTGAAATTAACTTACAATAATGTGAACGTTAATTTATCCGGCTGAATCACGTTTAGAACTTCTGCATTCTGTTCTCTCTTTATAAGTTATTTAGATGAAAGGAAATTTAATTTTTTACTATTTTACTTTCAAACTTTAAGTTGTCATGCAGGTTGTCACATCGTATTATGTATTATTAATCTTGTTACATTGGTTAGTTGGCGAAGACGAAAAAAAGAAGTGCAACGCATTATAAATTCCATTCTGTCGAGTAGAAATAGGCCAGAGAATCAGTCTAATATAAGAATAAAAGATGCATGCCATTATACCGGGGAGACCGGTGCTCCTGGAAGTGAAACATTATTTTTATTAATGACACGAGGATGCTCGCACGTAGAAGCCATGACTGGCTCATTAATTAAGGTATAGTATTTAAATAGGCCTTCCGGGGCAACTTCTTAACTATGTAAACTATCCATCGCATGATTAAGACGTCTCTCGATAATCCTCCTCCTCTTCCTCCTCGGTTTCGGCAACCCCCTCGAAGTTCATTCGCCGTGGAATAACGCGTACGCAAGCAGCTACACCCTCGTAGTATAGCGAATAGACACGAGTCTATTCGGGCGGTCTCTCTGGAATCTGGGGATTTAACAATCCGCAGATTTCCAAATGCAAATATCTCAGAATCCTAGAACTTTGGAGCAGTGAGATCTCAGAAATCAAAGATTTGCGAAACTTGATCTTAAAACTTTATAATATCGGAAGGAAAATGTATCACAGAGAGAAAGAGAGAGAGAGGAGAAGGAAAGGAGGAGGGAGGAGTGGGGGGGGGAGGAGGATTTGCATGGATTTACGAGTAGAATCTTCATTCGATTCAGATAATCTGCATATTGATCTCGGCAAAAGCACAAGCACTTGAGTCATTAATTTAAAAAAAAAAAAAACTCTCCGCGTCATCGAAGGAAATGTACATTGAGTATTTCGACGCGACATCTGCGTTTTCGAGATAACCACGTGATAACGTGATATTCTCGCAAACTCTCGATCCCGTATCCACGCCTGATCTACCACGCCGTACGACGAAAAGTAATCCCTCCGATTAAGCGAGATCGCTCGCTCCGTGAATTATAAGTACGTAGTACATTGAAACATTGCTAAATGGGATCACGTGGCTCGTGATTACTTCTGAACACGTTCGGATTACTTGGGCCCTTACGGTAAGATTCCCCAAGGCACTCCACCCCGTGCCGATGGAGCGCTTAAGATCGTGATCCTTGCGAGGCGGTAGCCCCACGGCTGCCTCGTAGACCCTCGCCGAGGGTGGTCGCAAGTCGTGCGGGAGATTAGAGACGTTGCGTTAGCTTTCCTTGGCGCGTGCAGGTACCCCTACTAGCGAAATCGATGCTTATCGGAGGACGTCTAGTACGCCACCGGCGTAATTGAATAGAGCTTCTGTGTTCCCGGATAGTAGACCGTATCCGAGCAAATAGTTTGCTCGCTGACTGTACCAGGAATATTGGCCGTGGCTTTATCGCGAAATGCATTGTATCACACAACAGATAACCGAGGCTACGTAAAAAAACGCGCAGTCGCGGTAAACGAATAATATTGAAATATTATTAAAATAACACAGAGCCCGCACACAATCACGTATTGAATTTATCAATTCGTATGATTGGACGACAACAGTGTAAAATTATTACTTGTAGCGTAGCAATTTAATGTGATTCACGTACAATATGTTCTCATTAATTGAAATAATTAGAGAAAATTAAATAAAAGCGTGTAGCAGAGCTAATGTTTTTTTTTTCTTTTTTTTTTTTTTACGATAATGATTTCATGTCTTTGCGAGCAAGTACATTGATTATCTCATGAAAAGAGAAAAAAGATAATAATAAGATAATAAAACACGTTACAAGCAGAAATATATTTATTCCTTTCGAATTCTCATTTGTTTCATTTCATTCTTATCTTTATTCAATAAAAACGTTTGTGGTATATTATTATTTTCGGGACATTGCCTGATACAGTTTTGACAGTGAAATCCGTAAATCCGAGAAAGATCGATTCTCGATCAGAGATCTCTTTCGCAATTGCTGCTGGAACACGATTCAGAAACATTCAGAAAGTCCTTAGCCCCTTGGCGGGATTCTCTCTCTCTCTCTCTCTCTCTCTCTCTCTCTCTCTCTCTTTTAGAAATGTTTGCCCCGGTGATATCGAAAGTTAAACACGTGAAAGGCGGGGGAAGCGTTGCGCGTGGATGCGCGAGAAAACCGAAGAAGACGACGCATCCTGTCCCGCATCGCCGGAACGGGAGCGGCTGTGTTTGCCGAGTTAAGTGACACTAATTGAAAGTTCAATGCCGGCATATTGATTGCAACCGCGCAGGGTGACACACAATATCGCGCAAACACGCGCCAGTAATTCAATCTCTGCCCGCCGTCGAGTCTAATTCATCCGTCGGTTGGCTATCGAGTGTTCGGCATCGCGTTCACAGCGTCACGCCCGGCGCAATTGTCCGACGAAAGCGAACTGGCTTTGCGTGCTGTTTCTATCACACGCGAATCAAAACCTGTGAATCTAAAACGGAGAATGCGCCTCTGTCTATCTAAGAGCGATGATTATTGCGGAAACGAGCGCTCAATGGACATCCTCTTGTCGAAATAAAATTTTCATCGAACTAATACAGCTCTCTCTTTCTCTCTCTCTCTCTCTCTCTCTCTCTCTCTCTCTCTCTCTTTGTGGACTGCGTCTTGTAATTTTCATTATTTATTTACTGGCGCGAAGAGACGCTTTGTGTCGTATGTCATTTAAAGAAAAGCGACACGTTCCCGTGGATCCCGCGCGATTCTGTCAAAATGTCGAGAAAACTACTTAAAAAACGAAGTTGATCGGAACTCTCGGCGGGCGGTTCTCAGGAATAAACTCGGGGAAATCGCGTGTAGCTATATTCGCAAGTGCATAGAGCGGCGCTTGTCGTGCGAAGGGCGATGCATTCCGAGGAAATGCAATCCATGTCGGTGCGCGTTATGGAGCGAGGGCACCGGAAGTATTCTCCTCGGCTGTTCCGCGAGTTTTCCTACGGCAAATTTATCTCGCCACCCGGAGAATATGGATTTGCTCGTCGGCTGCCATCTCGTGTGATTATATATGTTTTGTTACCGCTTACCATCAGCTTACAGATATATTTTCTTTTTCTTTAATAATACACGTTATCTATAAACGGCATTGGGTAACTGATAAAAGAACGATATTAAGAGAAAGATTTATCATGATGCTCTATAGAAAAAAGTAAGTATCTCTGTTTCTAAAATCTTTTATATATATATATATATATATTTTTTTTTTTTAATAAAATATAAAATATAATTTTTATAATAAAATATTTGAAAAGATGTAATTTATGAGAATATATACATATGTATATTTCATACTAAATTTAAAGTTTAATACCCATTATGAATAGCCATTAAATGCTCAAAGAATTAAATATTCCAAAATGATAAAATGTTTGCGTAACATCCACAATGTGGCGATTTTTTAAATAATTACTCCAGCGAAATTAAAATATGTCTCAAATCTATCCTTCAAAGATACGAATAATTAGGAAAACTGCTACTACTGTGTTAACAACTACGTATTATTTTCCTTCATCAACAACAATCATGAGAGGAAAGCCACAAAGTCGATCGTTATTGGTCGTACGCATCTTTATCGGTCTTTTGCATCGAGCAGTCCGAAATTAAAACCACTGAATGTAATCAAATTCCTGCGAATGTACAAACGTTACGCATACGCGCTCTCGACGTCTGGCGCGGTCTTCTGCAATTTCTTTTTTTTTTTTTGGTGCGGGGTTGAATCGCGAGCGAGACCTTCCCAATCTCCGCACGCGGGGGGTGGAGGACGGCGCAGAGAAAGCGCGGGCGTGGAATATAGATGGACAAAGACAGACAGACGATGAGATGGTTGCGAGGCGAGGGCGCAGCAGAAAGGAAGGCCAATATAAGCAGTTAGCTCGCAGCTGTTTGCGCAAACGCTTCCAACGCTTCGTCCTTTGACAACGGGGGCTACAAACACCGTCCGAGGATCGTGGAGATATATTTCCCCGCATATCCCCCTTCTTTTTCTCCGTGCCCTCCCCTCCCCTCCTTCCCCCCCTCTCTCTCTCTCTCCCTCTTTCTCTTTCCTATTTCTCTGTCTCTTTCACTCTTTTTCACTACGTGTCTATTTATCTCTTTCTTCTTTTCTTCCCTTTTTCTTCTTTTGTTCTTTCTTTTTGTTTCTGAGGTACACACACACGATCTGTTGGTATCGGAATCAGCGCGGTGTCAGTGATCCCTTTTAATTTCCTGAGTGGAAACAGATAAAGAGCCGGCACGATTCGCTATTATCCCTCTCGCAGTATCCGTCTCTTCATTTCTTCTTTGACGCATCCCCTCTTTCTTGTCCGCATTGCGGCTTTTATTTATTCTTACTTTTCCCTTTCTCTAAGTTTTCCCGTTCTTGCGATTCCGTCTTGCTCAAATTAGTGAAATATTGTGACGGATACTCGTGTCAATTTATTAAACTATTTATTCTTACTTATTAAACTATTTTACGGTAATTTGTCATGATACGCTCTATTTAATACTAACAACGTTGTTAATTTTAATATCTTTCAATTATCTGTGAGCAACCGAGCAAACACTGAAAACAAACAATTTCAATTCCAATTTTAACTTTAATCGTTTCGTGTTATTAATTACTCTCTAATTCAAAGAGAAAATGCTTTATCAATTAACATTAACAAACATCGTTTTAAATGTTTTCTTTCAATTACCACTCTCAAGATGTTTAATTTGATTTGAGGCAAGTTTCTATGTTTAACTCGTAGGTTCAGGCAAAGTCGATTGTCACTTTCAAATTACTGTAAGTTACTTCTCTCATCATTTAAACACATTGTAAGTTCAAAAACTTTCTTCTAAATCCTTCGCTGGCATATAATTCTTAAGAGTTAAAATAATGCTAACAAATAATACTTTATAATTAAAAATTTTTTTATATATATATATATTATTTATGCATCAGTCTTTTGTGAATCGTAGTATAAATTTACATTTATGTTCCTTGCATGTTCAATTTGCTTTGTGACGATCATCACTATTTTTTTATCATTTCTTCAACAACTACAATTGAAGAACCAGAAATTTTTTTCTGACAAATCCGCAAGCATTCCGTGGTAGAAATCTCGACGGAAATTCGTTGTCGGACAGGTTCGGCTTGAAATTTCGAGAATCGATTCGCGAGATGAAGACCGCATTGGTGATCGGAAGGAGGGAAACAAGGAAGAGTGGGCTTGCAGCTTTCAATAAAGCTTTCGGGTCTCTTCGTGGCCCTTTTCACGTACAATGAGGAATACTGAAATTTCCCCGGAGGTAACATTCTCCGGGAATGGCGAGACCGCGTGCATCGCATTTCGCCGATCAATTTCGAGGCATATTCGGATAAAGCGCAAAATGGAGCAGGTTTCGCGCATTCGGAAGAGAAGAGCGGGCGAGGCCGACGTTTTAGTCGGAAATAGTCGGGCGAAGGAAGTTTCGCGAAGGGATCGCGAGACATATGGCGATTGATTTCTGCCAAGTTTGCGAAGAAAGATCAAACGAGGGAAACTTCGATACTGCCGATCAATCTCGAATCGTTTCTTCTATGGGCGCAACAAGAGTCAGATATTTCTTTGCCCTCCGAAAAATCTCCATTCTTCGGAAGCCTGACGAAATCAAAGGTACTTTATTTATAGGGGAACAGAGTGAGTGAAAATATAAAAAAAACAGTTGAGATAAAAATTCAATAAAAAATACAAACGTTTCGATACGGATTCTGAGCTTTGTCAGAGTTTTGATGTTTTTTGGAATCACGGTTACTCGAGCTATATCATTTTCGGGGAAGTTGAAAAACTCAAAGGAACTTACTAGTAACATTCGCAAGTTAATTCGCGCTATCTCCGTCTGACCAATGCTCTGCCGTTTGTTCCCACCGATTATCCTTTCCGATTCGAATCGACGCGGTAACGAGATTGATCGTCGCGATTATCACCGTCGATCGTCGAGAATAGGAGACGTGGGGGGGGGGAGGGGGGGGCGATCGCCATTACGTCCAGATGTAGGCAAGTAAGACGGAGGACGTAAAACTATCCAAAGTCCATTTCTCCATTTCTCAAAGGAACTTAGTTAACCGCCTCTCTTGGAAGTTTCAACAACCTCGCGCGAGCGCGCGAACACGCGTCCGCGTCCGGAAGTAATCTTCCGGCCGTTTCTACTATTCCGCCCAATAAAGTTCGCACCCCAGTTTTGAATTTAGTTGGATAGTTTCGTCGGGGATGGCGGATATCAAAAAGCGCGCAAGCAGCACGCTTCGGCTCGCGAGACTCGGCGAAACAATATAGCCTCGCGCGGAGAGAAATACTCGGGAAAACTCTCGAGAGAAATCTTTTCCTTGTATCGACGACTAAGTGCGCGAAAGTTAACAAAAATCCACCGTGCCCGATACCGTCGCAATCGATTTCCCCCCCCCCTCGGGCGTCTTTCCGAGATGGTGCGTGCGTTCCTCAAGCCGGTCATTATCGTATTCTTCAATCGCGACGCTTTCCAAGCGATTCCGAAATTTGATCGCGCGTCTTAATATCCGCGCGAGCTCTCATTTATCGCATTGCGAATTATTCCGGGTCGTCTCGCAAAATTGCGAAAATGTAATTTGTCGTCGGCAGTTTTGCCCCGGATGGGGGATTTCTTAGAATTCGTCCGGCTATTATCGCTCCTTCGTGGACGCTGTAGCGAAAATTTTGTCGTCCAAATGGATGGATATTTGGCCTGGTAAAGGTTAACGTACCTCTCCTCTTGTAAAGATGTCGCAGCATGCATACGTGGGGAGATGTGTACGTTACAGCATAGTTTCCGCGATACCACTCCCCGCGTTCGCGAACGAATGTTCGTTCACTGTAAACGGGTCGGTGCACATACATACACGCGTGTATGAGTGTATGCGTGTATCTCGTTTTCCTCAACACTGCCTGCCTGCTTTTCCGCGATCCACTGAAGTCTCTTTTTCCTCTCGACGGGAACGACGAAACGTAGTTTGAGCTTTACATTTTAAGTAACATGCTCATTTCGGCTTTTAATATTGGATTTTATAAATCACGAATGAAATTGGTCACGATGCGAAAAATATATTAATTTTTTTGCTTACTTTATAATCGATGCATGACGTTAATTTATGTGTTTCAACCTTTTATTGCAATGTTTTAGAATGGATTATTTTTATACGCATATTAAATATTTTTTCTTTAGTGTCTTAATTTTGTATTTTATTTTATATTTCTGGTAGCGGAATATTATTCTTTTGCAATTATCTCGACTGTGCTACGTTACGCCATCCATATGTTTCTTTACGGACTAAACTCTTTTTTTATGCATTTCGTGCATTAGGAAAATATAATACCGGTTGGTTATAAATTATGTTAAATCAAAATATTCTTCGCGCCGCGGAATAGCGAGTGTTGAATCCCATTTACATTGCGTTCTCATATTCCCCATTAATCATAGTACGGCCAACCATGATGGATCGTTTTCTCCGTAAGCATGTGCTCATGCACTCTTGTACTATACCGTATCGCCATACGTGAGCAAATATAGTAATATTGCGTAGAAAATTTTATGTGCGTCTCAAGAATTTCATTTCCACTTTTTAGCGTCTAAACAAATAAAAACTAGTAATCATTACGACTAACCAGTAAAATATTGTGGTGTTATTTTTAATACAAGTCTTCGTCTTCTCTTCCAAATTATCCATTTTTTTCTTTTTTTAATAATTCATTTATTTATTTGATTGTGAAAATAGAAATATAATTATATAATCTCTCTCTATTATTATATCGAACAATATCTTTTCTATATTAACTCTTGTATAAACAAAAAAATCGCATCAATAAGTATTAATCGCCAATTTGGCGTTTAAAATCTCTGCGACCTAAAATGTTCGCGTTTCATTCACGTCGGAAGTACGATAATCCGCTCGTAATTCATTGCTATGGATTCGACGGTTTAAGCAAAATGGTCACGAACACAAAGACATAATATGTACAGAGTGTAGCATAAATAACATATATTTGGCCGAATTTAATTTAAATTTTAATAATGAGAAAAATTCTACTACGATTCAAAATTTAACACAAAATAAAATAAAGAGCAAATTTCTTCATTATCTATCTTCACTTTCTTAAAATTTCATATATATTTAGATAAAATCATTTTAATTTATCTCGTTTATAGAGAGAATTATTAAAGAAGCATTCCTCTCGCTGACTGAGAGTACACGGAATGTGGAAAAGAATTTTGCGACACTTTTGAGACACTCGGTACGTAGCTGAAGCTTTTTCGAACTTACGTTCATGCGTGTACGATCGCCGGGAAAAAGTGGTCCGCGTCTTGCCTCGTGCAAGGCGAATATCGCGCGACGGAGCTTTTATCGTATAAAGTGCAGAGAGAACTGAATTAACGTGCTCTAGGCGACCGCCGCGTCGCAGAAAGTTCGGTAAAGAGAGTGAACCGGAGTAATCTCGTGTAAGGAAAATCTGCGCAGCGAGATGAAAAATGCATGACGCTCTTCTGCGTAAACGACGCAATGATAGGCATTAATTCTCGAGCACGGTCCTCGAAAACGCGATTCGAGTATTTAGTGTGTGACATCCATTTCGAATAATATCCACGAAAATTTGTTCTTCACGCTTGGGACACTCCGCATGGATTTAGATTATCGTAAACGAGGCACGAGAGAAAGATTAATCTGCATTTAAAAGCAAGCTGTACATATTTAAAAGCGATTGGTGCATTGGAACGTAATGATCATACGTAAAAATGTTTGAAAAGACAATTTCACGATTTTCAATAACAATAACAAGGATTTTCCAAATCATAAAACGCTAAATATGATATAACATAAATAATGCAAACAATATTTATAGACTGAAATATATCATTTTTCTTTGAGATGATTTTGAAAATTTTATTTACATTTTCATTGTTTTCACTATCAATTGGAAAAATGATAAATAATGAAAAATAAAATTGATGTGACTCAAATTTCTTTAATTTATTATTCAATTTACTTCAAAAACCTTGACAATCTTGAAAATATCTTATAATATTAACTGTTTAATTTGTCAGATTTGATTTTGATTTAATTTAAAATATAATTGAATTATGTAAGTAAATGTAAAATTATTTAGTTTAATTAAAATCTCTTAATTTGAGGCGAAAATTTTATGACTCCGTTGAATTAATGTGCCAATAAAATATTCCAGAGATTTCGATTCCATTAATAAAGCCGAAACTGCATTTTCTCAGCGCGATCTCCATCTCGGCCATTGCTTGGTAAGGTGGCGACGTACTTAATCTAAAAATGTCGCAAAATCTAACAAGCTCTCGCTCCGTGCTTCTTGCCGCAAAGTATTCCCGCTTGCTACAACCTTCCTTTAATCCTTTCGCCACTGAAATAGTTTTTTTCTCTTTTTAATTAAACTTCCAGCAAAAACATGTTTCTTGAGATGATAGCTATTTACGTTTTAATCAGGCTCCTTGCTTGCAACAACTTTCCATGTACTTTCCATGTATCAGTACTTTAGAGATTAACCGAGAATATAAAAAAAAAATATATATAAAACGTGTCCTCCTCCAAATATCTTTATACAGCTCCGCGAATTGCTAATTTTTCGAGTGCCGCTTCCTTTTGGAAAAGTCCCTTGTCAAACTTCCAATTATCTCGGTAGTCACGGAGTCTTTAACAAGAAGTCTTTTACAAAGAAGGGTTAAGGTTCTAATAAAGCAAAGTCACTTGTGACGGTATAGCCTGGGCATTAAGTTTTTGTTATTTATTTGCACTTTTTCGAGATGAGGACTCATATGGGCGCCGTGGTATCAAAAGCTTAACAAAATTTATAGTGCTCGCAAGGGAGATTAAAGCGGATCGTTCATGCGGACGGAATTAAGACGGAAAATTGAGTATTTCACGAATTCTGTGCTTGAGGTAAAACGCTAAACAGTCGTCCGACACATCGACGCCCTTTTCCCAGCCCGCGGGTATCGCGCCATTCGCACGTAATCCCGCAGGGCGGAATCCTGGGATGAATGTAAACAGGACAACTATGCAAACACGGTCGTTCCTACGCGGACAGGACGCATTGCGGTGAAAGAAGCGGCTTCTCTTCCTCCCTCCCTCCCTCCCTCCCTCCCTCCCTCCCTCCCTCTCTCTCTCTCTCTCTCTCTCTCTCTCTCTCTCTCTCTCTCTCTCTCTCTCGCTTTCTCGTTCTCTTTCTCTATCCTTTTCTGGGAGTATGTTACCTCGGCCGGCGAATATCGTTCGCGTTTTCGCATACACACACTATTTTACTCTGTTCCTTTCTCTTCTCTTTTTTCGTCTCTCTCTCTCAAGAGCGCGCGCGTGCATCCGTGCCGTGTTGGAGCAACCCGCAGAAGTTGAATCCTATGACAAGAGTTCCTATGTCGAGCATCAGACCGCAACTTGCCCCGCAGGACTTGTAGACGATGTTCTGATGGTAATATTAAACTTCCCCGGTCTCTCGATACCCCTGGGCGGCCTGGTTTACAGAGTTCTCTCTCTCTCTCTCTCTCTCTCTCTCTCTCTCTCTCTCTCTCTCTTCTTCCTCCCTCTCTTCCTTCCTCCTTCTCTCTCTCTCTCTGTCTCTCCTTCTTGCGCGCACTATTGTGCGGCCTCGATAAGCGCGCATTTTACAAAGGAGCTTATTCATTGCTCGATAAATAGCGTCAGTACATTTAAGACTGATGGCAAGTACGACGTAATGATTTCGAAATAAAACCATCCTCAGAATTAATAGGACACTGATTAAATTTGTTAATGATAAGAAGTATAAGTTGAGAGAAGAAGATTGATAAAAAACTTAGGGATATTTTAAATATTCTTGAAAAAAGTTTTAAAAGTGGGATTTAATAATTTAAAAATTAATGCCCTGTTTATTGCTCAATTATTAATTCATTTCTTATTGGAAGAAATTATTCTACATATATTAATCGTGTTTTATTAGAAATGTGTTTGGTTTTTCTGTTATATTCTGTGCGTTCTTCTTTTTAATATTAGATCCTCCAGCGGACCGTTTTACACTGTTAGAGGCTTACTTGAAGGGTAGAAAGGGAGAGGACGAGGGAGGAAGAGACAAAAGTATGTATATTCTTGAATTCAAATTCACGTGCGATGAATATGCAGAGCTTAATGTAATTGCAAATGTGCGGAATAGATAGCGGCAAGCACCGTTGCTCCGTTTCATATTTCGAGAAATTGCCCGATTGCCGAAGCATCTCTCCTTGATTTCGACCGTTTTCATCTTGTTGCTAGGATACCGGCCGTAGTTTACAGAAGGCCGTAAAGATTTTCGAACAGGTATTACGCGTTAATTGGCCACTTTGCTTCGACCCCGCTGTTTCTATACCGCAATATCATCCTGATGTTTTCCCCAAACCGTTTTTCTCGCTAAATCATTAAAGAGAAATATTTTAAGGCGGTAATAAAGAAATAAAGATTAAATAAATATATAATTTAATTTTTATAATATAATTACGAAATATTTTTAAAAAGATAGATAGAGAGAGAGAGAGAGAGAGAGGAGAGAGAGAGAGAGAGAGAGAGAGCATAATTGCAAAAAAATTTAAAGAATAAAAGAAAAATAACAAATTAAGATAATAAAAATTTACAAATTAATAGAGTATTTTATATTATTTATATTATATTTTATATTAAATTACAATATATAATATTTTATAATGTAATCAGAGACACTATTAAACATGATATGTAATAATTAATTGCGTCGTAATGATGTTCTAATTTTACTGTGCAGACTCCAGTGTCTTGTAATTTAATTATTAATATTTGAAAAATTTATATATTTACACTAGACATCACACAGACGCTGCGCACGCAGCTATTTATTTCTAGTATTATATACTAAATATAAAATTTAGATAAATTTTATTAATTTATGTCGAATTATATATGTATGAATATGCACTTTTTATTACAAGCAGTTGTATGACATGAAGAAAATTATTCATATATACATTTCAATATTAATCAATTAAAAAAAAATAGAATAAAATATATTTATACAACTTGTAATCTTCTTATCCACGATGATAGTTTTATATATAACATATATGATAGATATATAAATTGTGTATCAAATATGTTATCCCTACAATATCCGCCCATGAAATTGGAATCGCAGAAAAGAGGCAACAATAAACTTCAATATATACGAGTAACACGACTTTAGATGGTCATTTTTTTTAAGTATTACATTTTTTTTAAGTATTCGTAATCACTGACTTGATTCAGTTATATTTTATTAAAATCATTTCGTGTCTTCAAACGATCATGTTCCTTGACCGAAAATAGTCGCGCCACCAGAATATCCCTTCGTTCGATCTCGACCATGTCCGTTTCTCATCGCGGAAAGCCGCTCGTTTCCTTTGTCTTCACGTCGTCATTGTCGCCCAATAGCGCCCGCCTTTACCCCATCGCGACAAAGGGGTTCGAGTATCGGTGCTTCTGATGGAGCGGCGCGCTAAGAAATCTGATTGTAGAGCGACGACGAAAGGACGACCTAACATGCCTCCATTTTTCCCGCGGCATCGTCGTCGTCGTCGTCGTCGTCGTCGTCGTCATCGTCGTCGGCCATGTACCGCAAACCCCATTCGTCGTCTTTTATTACTTCCCCGCGTCGTCCTCATCACGAACGTCGCCTCTCTTATTCGCCTTCCGTTCTCACCTCTCAAAGAAATATCACTATTTCAATTCCCGCTGATATTGCCGGCCGATAGACGAAGCATCGCCCGAGGTGGTCCTTTATTTTATACCGAGCCACGTATCCTACGGCTACATTGGCTACACTGATTCCAAAACGTATCTTGAAATCCTTCTCGTAACCTTCTCTGTGGACGTTCGACTGTATCGGGATTGGCATTGTAGTTAACGGAGAAAAAAAAAAGATATGACACTCTCATGCCAATTATACAATTCAGAGATACAAATACGTATGCGTTATATATAAGAATGTCCTTGAATGTATAAGACGAAAGTACTTTAATATTTATGGAATTGATCAGCGACAAAAATTTTAACGCGGATATACAGAGAGTGCAATGTATAATCTTTTGCATAATAGAAAAAAGTGATTAATAATATCGCATAAGATTCGCGAAATAAGCTCGTAGAGTACGTATGTACCTATATGTGCGCATCGATCTATTATCTGTCATCGATTTTTATCATTTTATTTTATTTTCTATATTTATATTTTTCAACTTATTTAAAATTATATGATTTTCTATTTATTTAAAAAAATATATAATGTCAAAAAATAAATAGCGCGCGCGTATGTATAACGCGCATCTAGTATCTAGTATACATAAATAAGCTGATAAAAATAAAAATAATAATAATAATAATGAAATTTAAAAATAAGTTTATAATTTCTTTTTCAAGAAAAGAAGGCAGGTTTTTTTAAATAATAATTTAAATAAAATAGTCTTGATTATTAAATATATTTTGAAGTTTAAGAGAGAAAAGAGAGAAAAGAGAGAGGGAAAGAAAGAAATTAAATACGCGTGTTTCTAAAAATTACTTTATTCCAAAATTTAAATAAATTTTACTTTAATATTTCATTTTGATACAATGTTACAAACAACGTTTTCAACAATAATTTTGTAAACGACACTCGAATCCAGATTCATCTTGCAATTGAAATTTCCCGTTGGCGCGTGAGTGCAAAATTCGTCCGTTATTTTCCGCCCGAGAATGCGGAAATCGCTGCATGAATCATCGGAATGATTCGAGCAATCTCGAATCGATCGTAAATGCATAAATACGTATCGATCGTTTCACTCGCGCGTCGATAGTTAAGTTCGGAATCCAATGAATGGAATGTCCGACGTACGTATTTATTTTATTACGTGTTAAATATTTCGCGGCTTCGCGGATTGATCGGTACGGAACGATTCGCGGAATTCCGATAAGCGGCGAGAGAGAGGAACTTTTCTCTCCTGTCCCGTGTTTGTCGATACGATGACGTGTGTGTGTGTGTGTGTGTGTGTGTGTGTGTGTGTGTGTGTGTGTGTGTGTGTGTGTGTGTGTGTGTGTGTGTGTGTGTGTGTGTGTGTGTGTGTGAGTGTGAGTGTGAGTGTGAGTGTGGTGTGTGTGTGTGTGTGTGTGTGTGTGTGTGTGTGTGTGGGGGGGGGGGGTGAGTGTGTGTGTGTGGGGGGGGGGTGTTTGTGCGTACGGCATGCGCCGTGTGTGTTTACGCAAGGTCGCCGCGTTATCATTCGCGCCCCATGCTCGAGTAAGCAGGCGGCGGCACGAGCTGCTCCGTATGTCGCGATATTATTATCCCGTGAAACGTGCTCGGGGGCGAGTGCCACGGGAAAACGCGGGCATACGTAACGTAAACTGCCGATCGCTATTAGCCGTCGCGATTACTTGACGATTAGATGAGATGTAAATGAGATGCCGGCTAGTCGCCACGTTCGCACGATTTCACGAGGATTACGTACTATACTTCGGGATGGATCGATAAAATTGTTTCGTTGCAATATACACGAGGGATGTGTTTAACACTTTGTTTTATTATGTTAAACTTAAATTTAAAGGTTATTAAATTAATTTTATTAATTCTTATCGCGTCGTAAAGTATTAGGCTGATGTTCGTCATTGTTAGATTTTTTTTTTGACAATTAACGGATGATCGCGACTACGGAATGGATTGACTTTGAATTCAGTGATACGATGCGTTTAATTAGTAACGCAATTAATTTGTTTATACATCGGTAATAGAATTCACTGCATATCGTTTTTGGTGAGTATTAAAGTTTGATTTTATATCGAGGTATTGAAATCTATGTATGAAAATTGTATTAAATATGTACATATACATATGAAATTAACAATTTAAAAAGGAAATCATAAAGTTATAAATTATCACAGATTTAATGTGTCTTAAAATGGATGAGCTACAATAGATAAATGTCAATATTTAATCTTGGAATATGTATAAGTATTCAGCGCATACGAGAAGATGCATATACATTATAAAGTAAAATTTATTACATTATGTTGCATAATTCATTGGCATATTTTTCTACCATTTCGTTCTCATTATACGACTGAATACTTACAAATCAATCACTGAAATTTACAAGAAAAATTCAAAAGTATAAAAAAATAAGAGAAAATATTTTACAGATATAACAAACTTTGACTGATTTAATTAATAAAGATTAATAATTAACTGTATTCTTAATTGTCAATTTAATTCTAATTTTCTTATTTAAGAAATTAAAAGAGAAAATTTGTTAACCAATCAGAAATATCACTTAAAATGATATTACATAATAGATAATAATAAACATAATAGATAATAATAAATGAATAAATATAATTAATACAATAGATAATAATAAGTGATAATTGATACGCGAGTAAAATTATTGTAATTATGAGCTTAAACACGAACATTATCATTTTTGTTTATAATTTGAAAATTGTTGATGCTTAGAAATTGTTGTGTTAGAGACTTCGATTATAATTACATTCTTTTGAATACACCATAAAATATTATACGGGAGGTGTTTGACATCCTGTAAAAAACAAATGTTAAGCGTTACTTTGTTAAGCGATGAATTATTTAACTTTTATTCAAAATGTATTATACTTTGTGACATATATACAGAGCGGCTATATAATCTAAGCTTTAATAGAGTCTTGACCTAAGAGACATAGTTGCGAAGATGGTTAAAGCCGAAATTTCATAAATCGCGAAAAAATATGGCATCCAATTAAATTTTGGAAAATAAATTTTTCAATTTTTAATGAGATATTTTTGAGATACTATGTATAATATTGCTATGTATAATAATGAATCATTAATAATGAATAATCATTATTAACATATTAAAATAAAAGGAGATGTAACGAGGAAATATATAACGAGATAAAGGAGGTTATTTTTAAAAACGGCTTATTTTTAAAAACGCGATTAACGTGAAAATAATTGATGGATACCTCAGTACGAAACATTTCTCAACTAGTTCAGCAGTGACTTATTTCGTTTGTGCACCACGTGAATATGACTGTAATAATCTCCGTTGCTCCGTTCTTCCATTGCCGCGCGTTCGTAATATATATTATTCTGCACGATCGTTCGCGGCCCCTCGAACTCGAATTTGCGAACTATTTCTACGACCTAACGCTCGCGTTTTCAGCAAGACGCATAATTCGGCTATTATTTGCATAAGCCAGATACATCATGAGAGTAGTCGCATCGCGGTCGCGCTGAAACAAAGAATCGATCCGGTTATTTTAATCCTACTTGAATTTTTATTCTACGAAAATTATGCAAATTAAAAAATTTACATCGTCGCCATATTTGTCAGATTTGGATCTTTACCTTTGTTACCAACCTTTGTTGGTCGATCCAAAAATAAGGGGGATGATGAAAAAAAGTCAGCGCGCGGAAAACAACTTCCTTTTTTGTGCGGAATCACCTCCATCTTCCTCTCATCTGAGTGTATAAAAATTCTCGAAGTAAAATCGATTCGCGAAGAGGGAGAGAGTGTGTCAGGGAGGCCTTCGGTCTTCGTAGGGGGACACGCTCACCTTATATAACATGGGAAATTGGCAGGAGGTATTTCCTAATATCGAACGCGCGTTCTCTGGAAAAGAATGTCGGTGTGACATCACGGGAAGAGGGAGAAGCGGCAGAAAGAGAAAGAGACGGAAGTGCGCTTTTACCCCCCGAAAATCTCGTTGAAACAAAGGACCGTGGGATAGAAGGGGAGACTCTTCCTTTATTTCCTCCCGTACTTTTTCGATTAGAGAAAATCGTATCGCTGGCGTTTATGAAGTGCACGTTTTTTACGAGACGCCGATCGTGCTATGAACTCGAATCGTTTTTTGTTTATACGATTATCGAATCGCAAGAAAACAATGTGAAACGATAAATATTTGTCATAAATGTGTAATAAACGCAATGTTACGCAATTTTATCTGAATTTATTTTTTTTTTACAGCGAAACAAAGAAAGGTAAAGATCCAATGAATAAAAATCATTTCATTAAATTAAAATTAATCTGCGTAATTTAGAAAATTAACTTTGCGAAAAGTGCCTTCCTTACATTTGACACGTAATTACCTTAATTTATTCTACTTTTCCACTCGAGTTAAATAAACGAAACATACCGAAATTATAATATACTGCTTAAATTCGGAGATTAAGATCTTATCCTAGAAATATTTTTAAATGAAGCTGCAAAAGCTTTCCATTAAGACGGAGCATTAACTTCCAGTAAAAACAGTCGAGGTATGTTCCACGATGTTTGTTAAGCTATCGCGAGACGTTTGCTCCTCCGTGATAAATCTTTCATATGTATATTCCTCTAGGGAAAATGCAGTCTATCTTTCGTCGCGCTTTCCCAGCGATAAAACAGGGAATATACACATCGAGACAGTGGGACGTAGTAATAAAATATTAATATAAAAATACCGAAACGTGTCCACGCAACGCTCACGCTCACGGAAGAAGTGAATCCTGAGTGAGATTAAAAAATAAAGGAAAGCGTAAGATGTTTGCGAAACGGGAGCGGATGACAAAGTTTCTTCCTCTTCGAACGGATATATTTGCTGACTATTTGATAAACTTAGATATTGATTGTGTAAGCATGGCAAAGGACGTGCGCACGTGTGACATCTAAATTTATGTGAAAGTTGCTTTTATGATCCGAAAAAGCAACTGGATGGAATTAAGGGTGATAAATTAGATATGTTTGTTTTGAAAATAGCCGCGTCGTACAGATTTATATTAACGAATGATCATATTAGATGCGATAATATCAGGAAATTAATATTATCAGGTTTTAAATCCCATTCTCATTTAAGCAAACATCGCAAACATCGTATATTTGTTAGGCACAAATTAAATATTGCTTTTATAGAATCCCGCATTTTCTCTCTCTCTCTCTCTCTCTCTCTCTCTCTCTCTCTCTCTCTTATTAAACGCGCGGCGTTTTCGCAATAATCGATTTAATTAAATTCTCGGTCTACAATAGTTATCGTCGGAAGTTCGCCGATCGATCCCGTTTACCTGCAAAACTTTAAACGCACACGCGTTATGGCGCAAATATAATTCTGCGCAACGAGCTGCTCTATCCGCGATAGACGCGGTGCATTAGGCACACCCCGTACACGAACCCCCGATAATGCATGGGGGATAAACGTAACCGAGAATTTAAGACAAATATTTGTTTGCCGCATAACGCGGAAACTTGTCGCACTGAGGCTCGATGCGCGGCAATCGGTGTGAAGATAAAATTAAAGTTTTAGCAAAATGAATAGCAGAGGGAAAATGATGTTTCTTTTTTCCTCGAGAGAAAAAAAAAACAGATAAATTCTCTCTTAATATTATCTTCTGGCTCGCTATAAAAGAGTTTTCATTTTATAGTGCGCTTGTAGCGTATAAGATCGAAAGAGTTGTATTAATATTATGAACAGTGTTTTACTGACGAACTTGAAAGGGACACCTTTATTTTTGTTATTTTTTTTTGTAATCTTTTCTATTCCTTTGCCAAGCATATGTAAAACATATATATATATGTGTATATATATATATATACACGTATATATATATATATATATATATATATATATATACACGTACATAGATATGAGCTTTTAAACGGAGAGCACAACAAAATTATTTTTACAACACGAGGCACATCTCGTATACACGAGATCCCTCATAAATTTAACGAGAAATAAATATAACGGGAAATTTAAGATTTAAGAACATTTGTTTATCCGGTAACGCGATACCTTGTCACAGCGGTACTCGACGTCTCAGGCCGGATCGGCCGTACGAGAGGGAGTGGGGAGGGGGGAGGGAGGGGGAAGGGCAGGGGGATAAGTTAAACTTTTAACGAGCTTTCTTCCTTCCTCCTCTCGGTCTCCTCTTAAAGTTTCTCGAGGAGAACGGCGGGCAACTCCCGGCGCTGCCTGCATTTCTGTTTCATCGTGTTTCCCGTCGACGAATGCCGAACTTCCTCCTATCGTCGTCCCGCGATGACATAGGTCTGCATTTATCCGCGACCGTTCATCCATCACGGGCCACGAAGCCCGCTCTTCTCCGCGAAGAGGCGCATGATTTATCTGCCCGGTGAATGCGCCGGTCAAAATCGCTCGGATGAGAAAAGCCGGCGTGTCCGCGCGCGTCCCGTTCCGTTCCGGAATTAAGCACGGTTTTGGTGATTTTCTTTCGTTTATCCTCATTTTTAAATGTAGCACTCAGCTTAAAATTATACCGATCCATTAATAATGTATGCAATAATTATGCAATCTACAAATTTTAAATTTACAATAAAAAAATGTGTATTTCAAAATACATATTCCGTTTTAACAATTGAATAGTAATTGAGACAAATATTCTATTAACTTATTATTTTTTATTTTATTTTATTTTATTCTATTTTATATGTGTCGCTGTACACACATGATCGTTTAAGCATCCTTCTAATCTAATTTAAATTACAATAATATGTGCTATAAATTTGTTGTTGAATACGCTATATAGTTTAGAAAGCACTTTTGTATATTGGGACGTGTATGAAGTCCATGCAGCGTGTGCCACGCATTATGGCCGAATAGCGGACATAACGAAAAATAATATACATCTTTTCTCTCTCTCTCTCTCTCTCTCTCTCTCTCTTCTTCTTCTTCTCTTTTCATTCCTTTCTTTCTCTTTCGGAGCACGCTTCCGGCACGTGGCCGAGATTCCGCCGCGATATCGCGAGAACGGCAATTATTTCGTTGCAAGAATTTTCCTGAAACGTTTCCGGAATTTTCGCGCAAAGTTAATGGAATTTGAAGGGGAAAGTTACGAACGCGGCCTCGAACACCTGCCGTAATAAGATATTTCGTGTGCGTGCGCGCACTCGTACAGTTGTTAGTGGTGGCATTCCTCTCGAAATAATAATAATTTTCGCGAAACTTCGCGTTTCTTCCGCGGGGTACGACTGAATAATGTTATCAAATGCACCGAGCTTGTATGCCGTGTATAAACCGAGTCGTAAGAGTCCGAGACAAATGGATGCTTTCTTAGAAAAATGTTGCAAGCTCTCCGTTCTCTTTTCACAGATATCTCTATTTTTTTTTGACAGAATGTTCGATAAAACGTTTAATTATGTTAAAGTATTATACATGTTTCTTTCGATTACATTATGTTTATCGTCGAAATGTTGTAATTAATATTCTTTATAAATGTTTAGAAAAAGAAAAAAATAATGTATTATTGGAGAAGCTGGAAAATGAAATGAAAAAAGTTCCGAATTACGCATGCATAACAGCCCCTCAGAATGTTTAAAATTACGAAAGCCGTTGTAATACCCGTAAAGCTTTAATCGCGGGGCTGTATAAAACACACAGCGTCGAAAATAAGAGTCTAATAAAAATAGAGATAAAGCTATCGGAGCGGAGTCGACTCGCGGTGCGGACGTTCGCAGTCCACTTTCGTTTCTTCCTCTCCCCCCCCTCCCCCCCCGATGTCGTCCGTGATTCGCGTATCCGACATTCGGCGAGTTCCCGTGCCAGCAACACGTGATACCTCTGGAGCTCTCTCGCATTCCGTCGCGTCAAAAACCCGCATGCGTGCGGTGCATAAGGACGAGCGACGGAACGCGCCGTGCCGTGCCGTGCCGCGATTTCTCGACGAGAGCCAGAGGGTGCGCGGGCCGATCAGCCGATCATGCGCGAGCTTTTCGAACTTTCGACCTGACGGAGAGATCGGCAGCCCGTGTGAGAGAGAGAGAGCAGTCAGTGCAGTCAGTGCAGTCAGTGCAGCCGGTAATTCTGCGGACCCTCTCCCGGGGCCGGGGGCGTCGATTCCGTTAGCGGGAAAGTACCGCCGTGAGGGGTGCGTTTCGAAAAGGCACTTTGCCGCTCCAGGAGTGGCTAGACGCGCCAGTGGTGGGGACATTATAGCGAGAGAGGAGCCGAGAGGGTGAGAGAAGAGAGAGAGAGAGAGAGAGAGAGAGGTAGCAAAGGGAGGGTGAGATAAGCAGGCAGAGCGAGAGAAAGAGAAGAAGAGAGGGGGTCAGGTAGATAGAGAGGGTCGCGGTTGAGAGGGAGAAGGGACGCGGTCCGGAGGGATGGAGTCCGTGAGAGCGTGAGAGGGTAGCGATTGTGCTACAGTCGCACCGCGACACCCCCACGAGCGAAATCGCGCGCGGCAGCCCGCATTCTCGTGTATAGAACTGTGTACGTGCATCGCGAAAAAGGGCCCGCGAACAGTGCTATGCTTTTGAGGTCGCGACCGGGAAGGCCATCTTCATCGTTGGCCTTATCCTCGTCGTTTTCTTTCAAGTGAAATCGTCGATTCTGCAAAAGCCGCTCGAAGCGCAGCGCTTCCAATGGGGGTGAGTCTTTATCAGTGGTCGTGAAATGTTGTAGACTTCCTTGCTCTATGATTTGAAAGAACATGACATTTCTAACATGAAAGAACGTTTCTAACGTAAAAGAACATGATTTTAAATTGGAGAGAGAGAGAGAGAGAGAGAGAGAGAGAGAGAGAGAGAGAGAAGCTAATTTTGACGAAAAAAAGTGTGAATGAATAAAATAAAATCATCGGTTTTAAGTTCGTTTAATAAAGCCGTGCGTTGCACGATATTAGCTGTTAAAAGATTGAAGCTAAGGTGATGTCAGATCAAATATTTGATGAAAAAGTCAACTTCCACTTTTTTTAAATCTGTGTTCGAAAAGTAGCGCATGTCTTCTAGAATATTTTACTCGAATACGGAAACGAATTTCAGCAAGATGTGTATTCAGCGTTAGGTCTAAAATTTAATAAAGTTTTTATTAAATTATTAAAAATGGGAAAATTATTAAAATGAAAGTGTGCTATATAATTTTCTGATTGTTGAATAAACTAATTATAGATCTTTCATTAATTTTCATTTCCTTTCATTTCATTTCATTTTTTTTACTATATTTTACTATATATTCCTTTAAATGTAAATTTATGTCTAAAATTAAAAACCAGATTAATTGCAAAACATAATTAAAAGCTCTGCTTATATGGTAAAATATTACTTTATTTCATGTGTCGATATAGCGAGTGTTAAAATTATAACGGAAAACAAAGCAGTGACTGTTTTTGTTGCTGTATATTTTGTACCGATAATATTAAATAAAAACATAGGCGTGAAAATGATAATATTAAATAAAAACATAGGCGTGAAAATGATAAGTGTACACAATGCATTATGGATTAGTCATCGGGAGGGATTTCATGTTGCACAATTTAATTTTCATCCGTATCATGATACATTTGTGGCTGAAACAAATCCAATTCATATGTCCAATGCTTTAATGTTTCTAAATATTATTGCTATCTATTATTTTTTTTTTAAGAACACAAATATAAATTCCAATTATTGGAATTAAATATTTTTCGGGGCAGCAGTATATTTTTCGATACACTGGTATATTGGATTTACACAAAATTTAATTTGATTCATTGGAATCTGGACTCAAGAGTAGGAACAAAACTTTAAAATAACACACCACGCAATTATCTCATTCCTTTTCTTAATATCCGAGATTGCCTCGTTCTTGATAAGCTTGTTTATTAAACGCGGCAGTCGGAAGCCTAAGATACCAAATTTTGATACAAAATATTAACTCCTATTTAGATACTTGTACTAATTTATTAAATTCCTTAGCTGGAAAATAATTTTGTAGGAGATTAGTGGACGGAATTCTCAGCGATATAGTGTAGATTCCGCATTCTTTCTTGGAAGAAAATTATTAATTTCGCACAAGCTTTTTTAATCGGAATTATGAGCGATGCTGCGCGCGCTATTCCCAAGCCGACCGTTATTAGCTACACGGGGGTATATGCATTTTTTTTTGGCGATGGTCGATCGGTGGATTATCTCGCGAGATCGTTTGTTAAAACGTCGTCGAGGTCAGTGCAAAGGCAAGGTCCGTGGCTCTTTGCGCGATTCAACGGCGACCTGTTGATGATCTTTCTCCGACTCGGTGCGTTTCAAGAAACACCCTTGAGAGTTACGTGCACGCTTAACCTTTTCCCTGTAAGTGACATACATAGGATGTTTTAGGAGTTGTGCATTATATCGGTTACAGATAGTAGAAAATAAAAAAATGGTCTTCTTTTAACATTAAAATCTAACATTTCTTAACATAGAAGCGTTTAATGGAAAATTGAAAATCAGTTGACAAAATCGTAAATAACGAAATTTTATTTTCTGTTGATCTATAAATTAATATTGTTTAAAAGGAACATCATGTTTTGATGATTGATTTTGAAAATATGCAAGTTAAAAATAAAGAAAATTCGAACTTAATAAAATAATAATCTACAGATAAATGATACGGAAATATATATTGACACTTTATTAATATGATAATAGAGCTTTTATAGTCCGCAAATTCAGGAATAAATAGACCAAATAATTCTTGGAATTAATTAATTTTGTAATTAATTTAATGGATATTATAATTATTTAATAATAGAGAACCGAAAATTGACACGTACAATATATATATATATATATATATACGTGATAATACAAGATATTATATCTTCATTATTTATTTGCTCATTTGTACGTTCTATTGATGTAATCTCTTTGAATGCGGTTTGGATGGAAACCTGTTGAAGATGCCGCATCTTGGCTGATGTACCTTAGAATCGCCTATCCGATTGCCAGTATTGATCACAACGCTCGTCAAAGTTGCGAGAGCTTCTTTGACAGAATCATCCTGAATTGTTGTGAAAGTTTCATTAACTCCGACCAATGGGAGCCATGGCAAAAATAATATTCATGTAGCCAGAAGTAATAACTCGCTCGATCGCGTTTCGTTTTTGTCGTTTTTCTCACAGAAAGCTGTTTGCATATTTTCAACCATGTTAAATATTAAACTTATTTTAATTCGCTTTTGTATTCCGATCGTTTTTTCATCGATCATCAGTATTATCAATATTGATAATAGATTCGAGAGAGATATTGAGATACAATGAAAAATCCACCGATTTCAAATTATATGGCAATCTAAAATTATAATCTTTTTTTTTATATTTTGATTAATATAAGCACAATTAACAACAGTGTTTTGATTGGGAAATCTAAAAGAACATACATCTTATAAATTTATCAGGATTTTGTGTTTATATAAAAAAATATCTCAATATCTTATAGCACAAATCTGTATTAATCAATAGTAATTTATTATTAAATACTTATCAAGGGCAACATATGTCCATTAAAATTCTATTTTCTCAGTTTCTTCTCTATCATGTTCTGCATTATTTCCCATTCCGGGAATAAAAGTAGTTAAAGTGTCGGAGAGTGAAATTGTGAATCCAGATAAAACTAAAACCGTCATAAATGTAACTCCTTCGATGCATAAGCTTCTTTCGATCGTTTTTCCGATTCTGCCTTTTCCCCTGACGTAAGAATATATATAAGAAACTTTCTCTCGCTCTGCAGCATACTCGTTTCGAGCATCTGTGTCGGGTGAACTCGTCTTTGGAGTGCTGCCAATTGACTTTTAGCTGACTGTCGTAGAACCTGTTGATGACTGCGATTCGCGTATTTATGCGCTTCAGTCGCACATATATTTTTCTTTTATCGATGATTTTTGGCAGTTAATCTTTAGTGTCGCAAATCAAAATAAATGAGTCGTCTCGTTTAACTTTAATTTAATTTCATATTGACTAAGAGATCGTTGCGAGGGAATACCGTCAAGAAATAATTGCGCGAAACTGCGTGCTCGATAGCACGCAAATAATCAGAATAATTACTACAATGCAAACGAAGTTAAAAATGCAAATGCAAATGTTTTGTCAAACGCAACACGATTCAACTTTCTCGTCGACTCGTCAGCTCGCTTTGATCGCACGAGAGAAGTACATTTACATCTCGTCTGTTTCCTTTTTAATTTCTTCATTAATTTCATCTTCTCTTTCTTTTCTGAAGAGAAATCTTCATTCGGTTCGCATTTCTTATTCAGCACATGTTCGCAGTATTTTCAGGTCTAATAGGACCGGAGAGCCGGCGAGACGTTTCCGGTTCTATCTTTTCGCCGTTTGCCGCTTTTCCAATTTTTCGCGGGCGCGATTCGCGCGGCGTGCCAATTTCGTACGGTCGTAACTTTTCCGTATCGTTTGACCGTCGAGTTGAGGCGTCGGTTTTTCTCAATTTTAACACGACGCCGTTACACTCCTGTCGTTGCAAATACGCACGATAGAACATTCGGGAAAACATTTTCCGAATGATCGCGAAAGCGTTATACTCCACGCCCGCGAAGTCTCCGTGGGCCGATTATTACTGCCGACCGTGTTTAATTTCTCAGGAGACAGCGTAATTACGAGCGAATTAGATACCGTTTTCAGGCGCAGGTGTAAGCATCCGATGCATTATTTCCGGCCCTAATAACATTTTGTTATCTGATAGTCGAACACTTGTATTTATTTGTTCGCGTTTAAAAGTTGAAGCTCCGCGCCGAGAGATAAAGAGATAAAGCGGAGAAACGAGTACGAGTACCGTCCGCGAATAAAGTTACACAAGAAGTGATTAGCTCAAGCTACAGGTTACTGTTTTCATCCGTAAAATGTGATTTTAGATGTGTAATTTTTAAAAAGTTAAAATATTTATTTTCTGATAACGCGCGCATTTTGTATATGTGTGTAACTGAAGTAAAGTTACGACTGGTTTTGTTTTTGTTACGTGCGTATCGCGAATAATCCCCCTTCCCCCCTCCCCTCCCCCCGCCGTATAGCATGTACAGTTTTTTGGCCGTGCTTAATGAAATTCTACTGTCTACTGCAGCATCCTAATGAGATGCCCGCGTGCAGTGTACTTAATCCGCATGAGAGAAACATTTACATTCTAAAGTGCAAATTCATTGTTTCGCGTGCGCGTTTAGTATCTGCGGCCGTTCCGCAGAGTCCGCCGCAAGACGGATTTCCTTAAATTTCAAACCATTCTTCTTGAGGCTGCTCGCCACTACCCCGCCGTAGGTGTCCAACAATAATCAAGCTAGCATTCTCCTCCTCATCCCCTCCCCCCTTTACCCCCTTCGCGACGCTGGCCGCTACCACCCAAGTAGGGCGCAAAGTCGGCGACGAGCTTCTTAATTATTTCTCTTGCGTTGCGCGCGCGCGCGCGCGGAAAGGCGTTTCTTTCCTTTCTGTCCTCTTCATTTGTCTCCCCGCGGCTTGCATCCATTCTGAATTTAATCCCACGCGTTTCGTTTTTAGCCCACGTGACACTCCGAAACGAATGCCAACACGTACACGACCGTGCAGTTCTCAAGTTTCTTATATCCGACCGTTCTCCATATATATTTAATAATAAACGCGGCTCATTAATCGACGCGGCTAAACGCAGCTCGAGTTTTGCGCTCACATATTTTCGCACTGAAAGATCGCAGATGCATTTCCCCGATCAATTATCTTTGCGATAGTTGGCGAGATCAATGAACAGTAATATCGCAGCCGTGATTCTTTTTTCTAACACGAGAGACTCTCCCTCGACTGACTCTCCTTTTTTAACGATAACGCGAAGCGAACGTTTACGCAACGAAGCCAAATTAATCATGAGACACCAGACGTAGTGTTTGAAAATATTATCGTAGATTGAGCCTCGAGAACGGGGAAAATTCTACCCTGCCAATTAACCTAGAATTCAACTTTATCAATCCTTCGTGAGAGATGAGAGAATACCGTTACAATGTTACCCGCCTCGCTTCGCGCGAGCGGGAGAACGTTCTCCATGCAGGGTTTCCGGATCACAGAGTGGCCTCGGTGGTGGTAAACGAAGCGCTGATACTACTCTTTCCCCCTTCTTTTTCCCTGCCACCTATTTCTCGTTGCTGTTCTCGCGGTGCGTTCTTCCGGCACGGCTGATGGGTCCCGTCCGTCCGTGACGACCATTAACTATCCCGACGCAATTTTCGCCAGAGCGATGGAAAAACTTCTCGCTCGTCCCGGTTATGTGCACGTTGCGCGCGCGCGCGCGCGCACACGCACACACACACACACACACACACACACACACACACACACACACACACACACACACACACACACACACACACACACACACACACACACACACACACACACACGCCCGTATGTATGCATTGCACACCCGGTAGCAGCCGGTCTCGCCGTGCCGGCGCGCTAATGCCTTCCGTATTTTCCGTATTTTCCGCGGCCAACTTGGCCGATGGCGATCCTCGCGATCCTCGGGGGACGTGTCCGAGTGACATAGCAGCTGAGCCCCCCCCCCCTAGTAATCGAGATGCGACCTGTTTCGCGTTGATCCGACAGATCGATTCTTTTCCGTCACTCGCGACCGATCGTCATGATTGCAGTTTTACGACTCGCGCGTGTTATGGCCGTCTATTAGTACTTTTGACGACATTTTATATCCAAATAAAAAAAATATATTTAAAAATAAATATATTTTCAAATAATACGTAAATAATTTAATTTAAAGCAATTTAATTTAATTTAATTTAATTTAATTTTATTTTATTTTATTGTGATTATATTTTTTTTCTTTCTTTTACAAATAGCATATTTTAAAATGGCAAGTTCTCCAATAGATATAAGTTTTTAATTTGTCGCCGTATTTCAGTAAATACGTATTCCTTTTTTGTAATAATGTAATAATGTAACATTTTGTTTATTGTTTAAATTTTAATAGATGATGTAAGATTAATGAGCGAATTACTTAATTGAAAGTTTCATGTAATTGGTCAATGAGGACGCGACATAGACACGCGATTTTCGCAATGAAAAAGCGAGCTTCTTCGTAGGAAGAAAGGATTTCGACAGGAAGCACATGTCCCTTCGCCATTCCTTCGAGGGCGGTCTTTGGATGATTGCCAATGAATGCTTAAACGGAAAGAACCTGTTGATAATGGCGTGATATAATGCTCGATTCGACATGCTCCTACTTTCGATTTTCTCTTCCTCTGCTATTCTTCTCGCCTTCTCCTCGCTGTTATTATTATTATATTCGACGATTCTGAATCATTTACGAGTGCATGTCTTAATGTCATTGGAATATTGTATGACTTATGAAATGTATTGAAAAAAATATTGCGTAATCAAGCGTTTTTTCATTCACGTTTTTTTTTTATAAAAACATTATTTATAAAAAACATAAATTCTTTGTGATTAATAGCAGTTATAATTTTTCTCTTCTCTCCTGTAAAGAGCTATATAAGTATAGTAAATTAACAAAGTTAGATAATTTAAAGTTTACTTTTGAATCATATTACACTTTTATTGACACAGATATTTCTGATTACCAACATAAATAATAAGTATATGAAAAATGAGTGGAGTCTTTCAACGTTATATCACGGTGTATCAAGTTTCTCGATATGCGATCACAGAGTTTTTTTTCTTAGTATCGGAAGAATAGTTTAGAATGTGACTAATACGATTTCCTTGTTCGTCCAAATTGAATGATTAATCACCAGGGAATATTCGAATCGCAAAGAACTTGGTCCAACACGTACAACGGATTTTATGGCTTTTCGAAGAGTACGAGATCGACGTGGGCGTACGTTTCCGCAACGTATCCGCAACGTCGGCCATTAAACGGCCATTTGCCGTGCAAATAATAACCGACGCTTCCGACGTTCGGCTCTTTTTTTTTTCTCGCGGCCGTCGAATTTTAGATTGCACTTTAATATCGGCCGTCCGCTTAATCCGCGATGACGCTTTTTCTGGGATTTCCGAACGCTTTATTACAAAAAAGGCCCCACTCTCCGTCCGATGGACGGCAGATGTCACGCTCGCTGTTTTTTTGCTCTCGTGTCCTCTCGTGTGTCGTAACGTATTCGTTCGACCCGCAGTTTCGCTCGGCGAACGGATTTCGAGGGCGAGGGCGGTGAAAATAAGGCACGAGTTGGCGGCGCGCTGACAAAACGAGAAGGAAAAACGGAATTTCGGGCCATCGAGTGCATCGAGCACATGCACGCCGCCGTGTGGACGGAAAGTCGAAAAAACGTACGAGATATTACGACAGATATAGGATGAATCTACACGAGTAGTCTCCCCTCGTCGTTTCTCCTTTGCTTCGTTTCCTTTTCACGTATACCGCACGAGGGAGATTTCTTTCATTTTTTTTTTTTCAGAAGTAATAGTAGTGTCGAGCCAAGCGAGAATATTACTCGCCATTACGCCATTATTCTCTAGCGATTAATCCACTCACATCAGAGTGAATTGTGTAAAAAATTGGAAATAAAAGATAAAAAAAAAATTACGGGACAGATAAAAATTTATCGATGAGCATAAATAATGTGTAACCAATTGGAGCGTAACGTTAACAGCAGATGCTTGCAAATTATTATGCGCGCACCTTTCGGAAGTTGAGATTCTTCTGTTAATTCGATATCGAGTAATCCCCGTTTCGAGTGATAGTAAATTGAATGCCGCGCGCCCCGCTCTTGAGAAAATTCCGGTTTAAAGTCGGCGACGACGACGACGACGCCATACGCCTCGCTCCTTAGTCAATGCGCTTAATGGATAAACTTTGAAATAAACGTTCGCCGATACAGCTGCCTATAGACGTATATTATATATCGACGTATTATATCGTCGAGTTTTCGTCCTTTCGAAGGCGAAGTTGCTATATTCCCGCCTGCGCTAACTTGCCGCGATTATTGTCCTCCCCCCTCCCTCCCGCATTGAAATAATCGACCGTAATTTTCGTATCTGCTGTTAGCATTATTAAATTACAGGATAATACGATGACGTGGCCGAAAATATAACGCCACTCGCTCAATGTGATCTGCCAAAAAGTAACTTACTTAATTAGCGCGATTAATTGGCGATGCGTTTTATGCGATTTTACAGCGTTTTATCGAATTTCAACAGAGCTATATGTATTTTTACAAATACTTTGTGACCTGTTTATTACGAAAATTGTATTTCTGAATTAATAGAATATAAATGTTTTTTGGATATTACTGCGAAAAATGTTTATGTGCGAAGCGTGAGTTTTATTACATTACTACTGGCGGAGTTAAAATTTTAAAATTGATAATCCTATTAAACAATCCATTTTGCTCAGTTTCTAATGAATTTGAATATCTTCCCTCCGATTCTTTGAAATTCATATCATTATTATTAGTAAAATGAAAAGTAAAGCGTGAAGATGGACGGTCTTTTAATAACAATGAAACTAACATTCAGCGCAGATGAAGGCCGGACTATAAATGCGCGAATAATTTCGACACGTTTGCTAGACAGAAGTCTAAAGTTTTACAACTTGTTTTGCATATCTTCTGTCGTTTTCTACAAATTGTTACGCGACAACGAATCGTTAAACTTTGCGTCCGTCTGCGACAGTCTGGCAACTACTGCGTTTACTTTGACGACATTTGCGCATTTACTGAAAACAACGAAATTAAAGTAAAAACTGAGACGTGTCTAATGTAAATAAAACTTGCTTTATTGCAAATTACATGTATATACATTTAAAATATAAAATATTTATCCATACAAGTTTGATGGGAAAATTCATTATTTTCATAAAAATAAAATTAATAAAAAATATTTCCACCACACAGAATATGATATTTAGTTAATTCTTACATTATTTAATAAAATATTTGCCAACGTCTAAAGTGATATTATTTTGTTTACACACACAATTATTTTTTCTTGTGACGTTTTTATTATTATCTTCGAGATCTTATTAATATTATTATTAATTACTCTGTTAAAATTACATGTGCAAGTTAAGTAATCCTGTAATCGATATTCTAATTTCGGCCTTTTCTTAGTCGATTATAATTGTCGTGCTTGAAATTCATTTCTCCGATGATTTCACCAGTCGGGCGACATATTGCCGCAGATTCGAGCGGTCGGTTTTGCTCTTCTTCGGCGATCTTCAGAGGTTACGAGACACCGAATCGCTGAGCTTTACATCCGCCCTCGACACTTCTTGCCCCGATTCCGTTCCATTCCGCCATCTCCCGAACGTCTTCCAGCCGTCTCCACCCCCCGTCCCCGATGTCTCCTGAATCCGAAGGATACCGCACGCGGGCGTGCCGAGCATTTCAATAAAAGACACCCCACAGTAGAGGACGGGATTGTGCTGGCCGTGGAAGTGGCGAACGGGCGTAAAGCGATACTCACCCTCACCCCCTATTCACTTCCTTTCGTGTGGTCGTGCGACAGTGTATGTTCCTCGCGGGCATTATTTCCGTTTTAATGGCGTGGCGACGTGCGGTCGCGAAAAAAAGGAGAAAGGGAGGCTGGCAGCAATTGCGAGCACGGTAATTTACAGACTGAGTAACGATCGCGGGAATTCATAAACGGTCACAAACGTGAATGACAGTATAATCAACTTCGACATTCTTTCTCGGAATTAGTCCACCTTTTTTTATTCTCTCTTAAATTTAACTTTTTTTGTAAAACGAGTTTACTACATTGACCATAGTAATTTTATTTGATACGTTTTGAAACATGCACGAGAGTTTTGTTATATAAATATTGATATATATATATATATATATATATATATATATATATATATAATTTTTTAGTAGCATGAATATTCAAATTTACATTGATCCAAAAATATAAAATTCAGTAAGTATAAACCTTTAAAAATAAAAAATATCAAAAAATGATAATATCTGGAAACAAATATTTGGAAACAAAGTAAAAATTTAAAATTTATTACTATCGACAAAAATCGATCTGTCCTGTTTTATTTAATTAATAGGAATATAAATACAAAAAGGAATTTAAAAAATTTATAAACGTTTCTCTTGAATTTTATATCGTTACGGAAATTCGCAATTTTTGAATAATTCGGTTATAATGAAATTCTAATAAAAGAAATTCAGTTTGAAATAATCGAGATCTCACTATTCAAAGATTTCTATCTATAATATTAAATTTCTACATTGTTGTAATTTACGCGATAGTGATCGGTAGGAAATGAAGTAATACTTTTCTCGGGAATTTCTATTACAATCTTTCTTCACATTTCGTTTCGAGTTCTCTTCTTACTTGTAAAATTTCTATTTTTTTCTTTCTATTCACGATATATTTCATTACGGATAGAATAATCAAATTAGGAGTTTCTCTAACGTTATATACAATAAGTCTAGAGTAGCTCTTCTATTCATGGTGTATGCCATATAATAAGTATGAAGTACCTGCTATTCATAATAGATTTCATAGTATGTAGAACAATTTTATCGTCCCTCAAGTAGAACAAGCGTTTCATCGTCTCCGAGCAAAGAATAATTAGCACTACCCGCCTTTCCTTACCGAGCAACTTGTCAAACAGCTTATTGGAGTCCTTTTTCGCGGAAGAGAACCTTTGGGCTCTCGCTTGGGAAGGATAGTCGGCGTAGATTTATTATACCGTCGAGAGAGCTTCCACCGGAGGGCCGAGCGAGCGAATTCCCCTCGGTGCCTTTTAAGGCGCTAACAATAGTCGCCTGCACTGCTTCCTCGCTTCTCTTTTCCGGCATCGCTCGATTCTCGTTTTCGGGAAAAATTAGCCGCGCGCGCGTTCGCTTCGCGCGAGCGGCGAACGCGGGTATCGGGAGATCGGGAAAAAGGGGGACCCTCCTTCCTCCCGTCGCGCGAGAAAGGGACCGCAATGGGAATATCGCTGACGAATGACAGAATTAAATCAATCAGTTTTTCAATTGAATTCGACAGTTCGAAACGTAGTAGGAAACGCATCCGCACGGGGGGGGGGGGTATGTAGCAGCGGTTTCGACGGTGAGCGCGTCGTTTCATTTCGAACATTATTTCGAATTGTAATGGAAGCAGGAGGAGAAAAGGGGCGAACCTTCCTCGCGGGAGGGATAGAGACGGAAAGAGAACTCTCTCTCTCTCTCTCTCTCTCTCTCTCTCTCTCTCTCTCTCTCTCTCTCTCTCTCTCGGATTCGCGATAACCGGGATAAATATCGTAGCAGCGCGGAGCAGCGATTGACGATGCATTAAAATCGTCAGAATGGTATATCGCCGAGCGGCAAGCTCGCGGATACGTTACAATCGCGAACATTTCACCGTGATACGATTCTATTAGACGGCAGAGCGAACGTTAAAGATCTCCCCGCCAAAAAATATCTCCTCGCCGCAAGAGAGAGCTTTCACGGTGGTTCGAACCACCGTGAGATCGAGTAATGCCGATACGGCGTGGTAACGTCGATCACGTTAAAACAAGCAATTGCACCGCCGAAATGCATTTCGCGTTGCAATAAACGGCGGCATTATTGTTATTTCACAGAATGATTTTTATTACACTGGGATACTCTGTTTCATTGCCCGGTGAGTCCCTCTCCGTAAATTGTTACCATTATAAAATTCCTTCTCTGTAAGTTGTAACATTATAAAATTCCGAGATAAAGTACGGATAACGGGAATAAATGGTGTATCTTCGCCATTTTAAGAATATCAATTTAAAAAAATTTTTTTCCCTCACAGACCGCCATTGCAATTCGGCACCGCCGCAAAATCGCGATATCAGTTCTAAATTTCATTACGAACGATGTAATCAAAGCTATTTAAACGAAATGACCCAATTGTTTGAAAAGAATTTTCCAAATAGCACCTTTATTCAATTACCCGCTCGAATATCAGAATGGAACAGATCCCCGCTTATCATTCGTCGTTCCGAAATTCTATTCGCTTGAGTGAAAAAATTCCGAATGTCTCGTAGAGAGAAAGAGAAAGAGAGAGAGAGAGAGAGAGAGAGAAAGAGAATCACGCGTAATGAGAAACAGGGATTCCCTGCGCGTCTCGTAGATAGAAGCTCGCCATTTTCGAATAAGTAGACGGAATTTGCTCGGGACGACTGCACTAAAAAAAAAAGAAAAAACAAAGGAAAAAAAACGCCGGAATTTAGGAAGAACCGATCCAGGAAAATTTCGGTCTAGACTCGAGAGAGTAAACGCGATCGAATACGTCGACGAGTGAAAATCTTGGTGTTCTCTCTCCCTCTCTTCCTCCCTCTCTCTCTCTCTCTCTCTCTCTCTCTCTCTCTCTCTCTCTCTCGGCGTTATAAATCTCTCGCCGAAAGTACGCGGTCGAGAACGCGATGAATAGCCAGATGCTCTTTTCGGACGATTTCTCGATTTTTCGCCTACCCCTCCCCCCCACTCTCTCTTATCCTCGAATTTCTCCCGTTTCTCTTTCTCTCCCCGGAGCTTTTTTTTGCGCGCGCCTTTGCATTTTGCAGCTCGTCGTTGATTCAGCCGTGGTTTCTCGCTGCCAAGCCGGGCGACAAATCCCTATACCGTCGAACCGAACCACTTTTTCACAGTCTGCTCTCTAATTAAGATCGTTAAGGAGACGTCGAGGCTCTCTTGGAACGCTTTACGGATTTACCTCCCGTTTTGTATCTTCGAATCGAAGCTTGGGTTGCCTTAGAGATGCGGACGACGACAGACATCGTCCTGTAATTTCTCGTCGCTATTAAGAGTTACGAATAAGTATTCCTTTGTTCGCAAAAGACAGACGCAATATATTGAAAATATTTTTACTGTTTTGCTCCTTTGTGTCAGATAGCGAACCTCTCAAGAAAAGTATACACTCGAGAGTTGCGCTATCAAAGTCATCCGTGGAGAATAAAATTCTTGACTGTGCGTAGCAAACATCAAACGGCCTTTTATTTTTCATTTTGATTTGATGTTATTGTCTTCCCTCGGTGGAAAGTTGATTTTTGATTTTTGCAATCTTCGAAATTACTTAATATTTCAAAAATTAATAAAATTTTAAGGAAGCAATATCAGCCGATAAGCCCGTAACAAACATGCCAAGCATATTCCATTTTCTTCGTACAGCAGTTCTGCCGTTGTACGATAAAAATATGAGGTAATTCGATCTCGTGCACATTTTAGCAGAATTAATCCATTATCTGTCCAAATTAAAATCTACAAAACTGTGTTAAGCTCTTCAGATACAATATTAACAATCAGAAAAAATCCTTTTTGTAGATCGAACGTTTGCATATAATTTATGAAATATAGATATGAAATATAGATAGAAATATATTTGTGAAATATGTTACAGATTAAAAGGAATAATTATAATATTACACGAGTTTCTCTTTTTGTTCTTTTATCATCTAATCATCGATCTGAAGGCTACTTCGTGGCCATGTAGGCATCAAGACGCACAGTTGTTGCCAGATACAAATTACGCAAATTACGAAATAATAATTCAACAATACGTGAACAATGGCGACAGGGAGAAACGCGCACGCGGCGCGTATCGCCGTAGAAAAACGCGACACCCTCTCTCTCTCTCTCTCTCTCTCTCTCTCTCTCTCTCTCTCTCTCTCTCTCTCTCTCTCTCTCTCTCTCTCTCTCTCCCCTCCAATGTTGAAGCGTTATAAATTGCTCCATATGCACTGCATTAGAGTATAACGCGGCGGCTCAACCGCGCACCGGACGTACCGCGTATTTATTGCGATAGGTTTTCGGGGGCAAAACGCTGCTCGCCGAATTTATCGTTGCGCACACAAAAACCACTTCCGCTTACCTCTCTTCCTCCCTCCGTCGTCACCCGTGCCCCCGTTTTTCCGATCCTTCCTGTTTTTTTCACATATACGGTACATATACGGGCACACACGCGGCTTTTCTCTCTCTCTCTCTCTCTCTCTCTCTCTCTCTCTCTCTCTCTCTCTCTCTCTCTCTCTCTCTCTAAATTACATGCGAACACTCGCGGACTTCCCAAAAGCGCAAGATCTCTAATCTTCATCCAGCTGTATTTAACCTATTTTTTTAAATACAAACGAATACAGTTCCCTTCTAGAAAAACGTTGCGTGCACGTATGATACGGATACATAAAGATCTTTATATAATTAAACAAATAACTTATTAAATCTCTGTAATATTTATCATAGAAAATATTTATTTATAAAGATGCATCTTTTGTTTGGCATTTTGTTTATTGTATAGTTCACTTACAGAAAATTATATTATTAGCCTTTAATTTGATGAATTTCTCAAGACACTTCCCTATGTCATTTATGCTTTTACATTTTGTTGTTTAATTACCATAGATTGTTTTACCTTTTTGGAACCTTTTTTTTATTATTATTTCTTATGCAAAAATATCATTGTCGTCGTCGTTGTTAATCCTATTATTCTCACGATGGGTTCGTTAACAAATATTCTGTCGAATGTTCTATTCGCTTTTCATAAACAATTATATTCAACCGTTCGTGCCACGAATTTTGAGAGATGCGCACGCTATCGAGAATGCACCATTCGTGCGAAATGCAATATTAACTATGGCTCTTTCATAACATTTGACTCGACACTGCAATAATTGGATTGTTTTATTGTCAAATATTTAATATCATTAAACGCTCTTAAAAATAAATGCTACGCATACCACAAGTTATGCAAAAGCTATTAAATATAAAACCGCTAAAAAATTTATTAAATAAATGAATTAAAGCAAATTATTTTTAAAAATCTGAAACGGACAATTATTATTATAAATATTATGAAATAATATATACATATATTGATTAAACTTAAAAAAATATATAATTAAAAAAGTATAAATTTATGTATAGCGTCAAAATGGCGAGAATAATATTTCATGATTACATATTTTTATTTAAAAAAATTCTTCAGCACGCGTGAATGCACTTTGTTTGCATTTTTCAAGTGGAAGTAGTACCCAAATATGGTCGTACTAAATAGAATATCTGAAATGGATGGCTGAAAAACTGCAGAGGCAATTACTTCGAATGGAAATGTGAAATTTATGGAATCGAAATGGACGCTGCGTCGTTGGCTAATCAAAGGTCAGCGATGGTTCCGGAATTGCTCTTACATTACTACTAGCACAGTTATTTTTACTTGACAAAAATCAAGCTCTCGGGATTGTTTAATTTTATATTAAATATCATGTACCACAACTTAATGCATAATGACTTTAAAATTAAAATTATTATAATCATATAATAATAAAGAATATTGCTTGTAATATATAATATAATATTTCGACGTTAGTCGCGTTTTGAATTTATTTTAAGTGTAACATTCGTGTCAAAGAAACGTATTTGTAGGAAACAATTTTCTAGTGTATAATTAGAAAATTCCTCATAGCATTTAGCGCGTGTAACGCGTGTAACGTATAACGATGCTTTTTGCACAGGCGGCGTAGATGATAATTGTGCAGTAATACAGCAATTAGAAATATGTGTTTTCCTCGAATTTCAATCTCGTTATCTCGCTGCGCTTTTTTCGCGATGATTATGTCTGATGAGCGCTGGACACGCCTTACGAGGGTGCATTCTTTTTCCATGGAAGATGGAACGAGTTTTCTCGTTGGTGCTTTTAACGGGTAAAATGCTTTCAGGATGCTCGATTTTATATATCTTTCTTCGCCGCTTTTCCCCCGGACGCAACCCGAGTCCGTTGAAGCGGAGACTCGTGAGACTACCTTCCATTCTTCGAAGAAACGCCTTGTTTCGATACGAGCGAAAACGACGTTATTACGGAATTATTTCTGCAGAATAATATTCTACCATTCTATTTTCCTTTGCTGATATGACGCGAGCTCTTTAAAGAACTTTCTTTCATATTGCGCCAATTAACAATTCATTCGGTGAACTCGATGCGTTTGCGATAAAACACTTATTACCGAAAGTAAAAATTTTCATTTTACATTGATAACCACGAACAGATCATTTTACAAACGGTGTGCATAGTGTGATACATTAAAAAAAAAATTGACGAACACGCTAACTTTAAAAATATGAATTGCTAAACACAGTTGTAAGTCCAACAGCTTTATCGTGCTTTTTTTGCCTGAGCTACCGCTAAAAGCCTCGTAATCAAAACGCGTTGGCGCATAGTTCGTCCGAATTTTCTCTTCAGTTTGAAGCGGTTAATTAACTCGATCAATCTCCGCGTTAGGCCGAGCCATTTGCACGCCGCGCCACGAGACGAGGCTCTAATATGCCCCGCGCCGGGGCGGGCGGGGGAGCGGGCAGGAGAGGAGGGGGAGGGAGGGAGGGAGGGAGGGAGGGAGGAAGGGAGGCGGCGGGAAATCTCTTTTTGCCGGTCTGATCTCGCGAGCGGCGAGGAGAATCGATACCGCAATGATATTTGAGAGGCCGCACTCGAAATTCGAATTCCCGGTCGTCGATGGCGCGACCGATTATCGGCGACGACGAGCCGTCGCTTTCTGGTGTCCCTTCCCGTTATATATGTATGTCGAGTGATTAATGCGCGTGCCGATAGGCGCGAGCGAGCGGAGTGGGCACGGGGCCGACCGATAATTTATTAAGATCCGAAAGGGGGAGAAACAGCCCCCGGGACCACCTGCCGGGTCGTGTCGTCCCGATTCACTGCGATCCGCGTCCGATCATACATTGGGTTTATCCCGTAAAACGGGGATAAGAACAGTTTGGAATGCCAGGAACCGATTTGAAAATGACCGCATACAGTATGGAAGATATTTATCTAATATTAAATCTTTCTGTCCCGTAATCCGCACGAAAACATCGTAGAGATATAACATAAAAATAAAAAAAATGTAGAAATTTCTTCTAGAAGCTGAGATATATACGAAATGTTGGCGTATATAGCCACAATGCACGCAATGGAACTTGCAGACTTACTTCATTTTTTATTTACATTTGACGTTCTACTCGATTACAAAACTTCTTTCCAGGCAAATAATAATTTCTAAGCAGACTCTTCGAACGTTGTTTCTTCGAGACACTCTTGTGCTCGAAATGCTCCGGTAGTAGGCGCCCTAATTCAGCGCGATCGCGAGCTCGACGTTACATTAAAGACACGATAAGAATCATCAGGGCGAAGACCTCGATTCGTCATTCGCGTCGCGTTCAAGTAGCATTCGAGACACTTTCCGACTTAATCGCTTAGGTCGCCCGTTGGAGAGCACACTCGAAGGTAGGAGCGGGCGTTTTCCCTCGATGCTCCACGACTGGAAACAATGGATAGAATTTCGTTTCGAGTACCGTTCTTTTCGCGGCCATAGAAGGGGCGGAAAGAGGGTTCTGGAAGCATTTTCATCCCGCATCTGCCCATGTACGAGCGGGATATTTTTTACTATGCGGAACGTAATCGCGTTACGGAATACCTAAAAAGAAACTACTATCATAAAAATTTTTTTCTTAGTACTCGTATATTCTGAAATTGAAAGAAGAATTAAAAGAATATTTTTGCATTTAATAATTATATAAAATTATTAAATAGAAAACATTTTTTAATACTTTTTTCATGCGTATATATAAATAATGGCGCGGGTCCAAAGGTTTAGATATAAGCGAATATCTCATAAACAATGCAATTTTTAAAAAATGTTTCAAAACAAAAATTGCAAGGAGGAGGCTATATGATTATTGATTCATTTACAGATGGAGTTACCGTCGAGATTTTTTATCATCACTATTTTTTAAAATAAAATTATATATTTTTTGTTATGTAATATGATTCTTCTAATTATTTTGAATAAAAAAGTATTAAGATACAAATGTCAAAAAGTCAATAATTTGCAAATATTTTATATTTTATTTTTGCATATTCTGACAAAATAAAAAATATTTCATAAATTATTCAGTTTTTGATATCTGAACTTTTTATCAAAAAATGAATAAAAAAATATTAAGATACAAAATATCAAAAAGTCAATGGTTCACGAGATATTTTATATTTTATTTTCGTACATTCTGACATAAAATATAAAAAATTTCATTTCCTGATTTCCTGTATTTTAATAATTAAAATATGAATAATTTAGAAAATATTTTACGCTAAAGTACGAAATATTTTATGTTAATCATATTCCGTCGTCTCATGCATTTGCGCTGAAGCTACCTTTTCTAAATTAGAACAAAAGTGATGAACCAATCAAAACGCTCTAGAATCATATTTCTGATAGCCAGATTTTTGTTAAAAGATCTCTACGCACACCTCATGTGCGCAGAACATTGTAAATTAACAACCCCGCTTATTGATTCTAGATCACGAAGATTCGCGATCAGACTGGCGCGAGTGCTTGACGTTTAAGATTCGCTTTTAGATTGTCCCAAATTTTGTAGAACTGAAGAAAGCTGTTCTCGGCTCTTTTCTTGAGGTTCTAGTCATCGAGTGATATCGAGTGTATCAATAATCTATCTTTACTAATTCTCTGTGTAAATCAAGTGCAATAACGTCCGAAATCCGATTGTTCTGATGCTGTCGTCGGTATAAGTAATTTTGTATGGACTCAGCCAGACTCTTGTGATATAATTTGGTGTGTAGGAATGATCGACGTCAAGCGAAGGAGGCTGTTGGAACTGTCAAAATGACAGCAATAAAGATACTTAGACTTTCATCTCTCTCTTTCGTTATTACAATTCGAGACTCCACGGATCATGTCGATGACGAGAACCTCGTGAACAGAAAATAGTGTCATTTACGCGTGAACTTTTCCGTGGTCGGCTGATGACGATTTTAGCGTTCTAATTAGGAATAATGTCTGTGTTCACGCCTGTTGAGGTATCGGTCGTTGCGTATGCCGTGTGTGAATATGATCGCAAAATCGCAAAATACTATTATCGAGCGTTGTAGTGCGAGTGTTATCGTGTTAAGAAACATTTGTGAACTTCATCGATCCACGAAGCGAACCGGTTGGTCTTCGCACATCGACATCATTATCGTTGTCGAACTCCATTTATACAAGATTAATAATCGGTAATTGTATATACGGAAATAAATTTCTGTGGTTGCAGCTTGGTTTGTATTTTTACGCTAATTACGGCAAATTTCGATCTGGATCCTGGTCTCGCCTCTTAGTCTTGCAGCTTACTAGAAAGTTAAATAATCATATAATAGCAATTAATAGTAATCTCCTCGACAATATTTTTAGTTGTAATTTAACTACACAGACTATTTGTCTTTCATCCATTTTAATTCTGCCACTGCTACATTTAATTTGGTTCATATAAATTTTTCTAATGTTTTTCTTTGTTTTAATTTTACTATTCTTCAAAAAAAATCTGTTATCTTTCTTTTTCTTGAAATGTTATTTTATTAATTCATGTTATTTTATTAATTTTATTGATCTCCGTATATTTCGCCCTTGCATTTATAAAATATATATATTTTTTTAATGATCAATTTGTGCACTGATTTGATGCGATTTAATATCGCAGAAAATTTTTCCATTGCGGTTGATGACGCAGATAATTTAGCAAAAAATTTTATTGTTTGAAGCTGAAGACTCTCGGGTCGAATATCTTGCGAAATCTGAGGCGGCTCGAGTATTTTCTCTCTACATTCGCTCGTTTACGAGACACTCCTACTGCGCGCAAAGAAACGATTTTACTCTGAGAGTGTGTTTCTTCCAGCCGGAAACGAACAAGTCGGCGATACAACACAACGCGAGTCTGTGGAATTCTTTTTTTAAAGAAAAACGTCTCTTATTGTGATCCGTCTCGACAATAAACCATTTCTTCGAAATAGTTGGATTCTAAATCAATATCTCAATTCAGAGAATAACGATATTAATTATATTTTAAATAAGACTTTAAAAATAGAATATTTTTTTGTATTGGTTTACTAAACCAATACTTCAAATATTATGATATATTGATTCATTTACAGATGAAGCCACTGTCGAGATTTTTTTAGGATTGCTAATTTTTTAAATGGAATTATAGCAAAAAATCAATGATTTACGAGATGTTTTATATTTTGTTTTCGCATTTTCTGACATAAAGTATAAAATATTTCGTAAATTATTTATTTTTTGATAACCGTACTTTAATATTTATTAAAAATGAATAATTTATTTATAATTTATTAATTTATATATTAATACTTTTTTATTCAGAATAATCAAAGAAATCATTATATGACATTACATAACAAAAAAATAGCTGATACTAGATGATTTATTACATATTCATTTACATATTACATCACATATTCATTTAAAAAAATGGCGACCATAAACAATCTCGACAATGACTCTATCCATAAATAAATCAATATCATAATTATATAGCTTCCTCGAAATTTTACAATTTTGAAACGCTTTTTTTTTCAAAATCGCATTATTTACCGAGATATTTGATCATATCCAACCTTTTGACACATCCTGTATGTATCATAAAGAATGTATAATATTTATCTCTTTTTTTTTTATGCGAGTATCGCTTTACTACTTAATATTTCTTACTACTTAATATTTTTCATTGTAGCAAGATGTGTGTGTGTGTGTGTGTGTGTGTGTGTGTGTGTGTGTGTGTGTGTGTGTGTGTGTGTGTGTGTGTGTGTGTGTGTGTGTGTGTGTGTGTGTGTGTGTGTGTGTGTGTGTGTGTGTATAGAATATAATATATTTGGTTGAGTTTCAATGCTGCTATTAAATGTTTCGATAATCGTTAAAGCCGCTTGCGTTTAAAATTGTTCACGCGGCGACGTAATATTAAACTGCGAGCCTTGCACGCTTATTATATACATTTATTATATATATTTATATTATATTTATATTACATTTATATTATATACATTTATTCGTGCGTAGCTAAATAATTCATTTGGCAGGTTGCTCGCGCGCGTAACTGCTGTGCTTATTTGATAAACAAAGGATATATATCTCCGCGCTGATACAGAAATCTTGCTCGATTACGAAACACTGGTTAACGTGAAAATTTTATTTTATCGTTATGCCGTATTGCTCACGTGGTGCAACACATGCAAATATTATCGTATTTCGAAGCTGATGATTGCGCTGATGACGGGTGTTATCAGTGTTGTTGACGCGCGCATATCGAAAATAAGCTGTATCTCTGGATTATCGATAACATTCATCAACATCCTTGTGGAATCTGTCGGCAAAATACTTATCGTGTCGTAAGCATAATTGCAATTGGTATTTTCTCAGCAATTGTGTCAACATTAATATCAATCATAAATACTACTCGAGTCACGCGTTTTAAATAAATGTACGGAACAACATTTGAGAAACGTCATAATCAATTTCGATTAGATGCTCGAAGAGATATTCGTAGCTATGCAATTTTTTACTTAGTAATAATTTTACGAAGCCCTTCTAAAAGTTCGATTAGGTGCGATAATGCCCTCATTATCGTTGCCGGAGGCACGACGGAGTCCTTCGGAAGGACCGTTTCCCGGAGGTTATATCCATTCAGCAGCTGGCCGAGCCTCCGCCAGCTTTAGGGCAGGCTGATCCCATCAGAAGTTTCCAGTATGTTTATAATCCACTAATCGCCTGCCTTTCCTGGCACAATTTAAAACTTTTCCCCGATGCCGTTATCCGGCGGTGCCCGTTTTCCAGCTCCTTCAACTGTTCTCTCTTGGCATCTCTCGCGGGCACTCTCTCTCTTCTCATAGCCTGTGACTTCATTTTGCGGCTCATGGATCGCCGAATTTCACGGACTTGGGTTTTTCTCTCTCGGTTTTAAAAGACTCACCTGCGAACGCTCATCATTAACCAATTTGCATTCGCCGCTTATAACTAATGAAGTTATTTCGGTGCCTCGACACGTTCGCGGGATGAAGTTGGACGGTTATTTTTGCAGCGTGTATCCCGGGCGAAAATATTTGGCAGAGTTACAATGAGGCGGGATTCAAGAATATTACGATGTTAAATGTATTGCAAATTGCAGCGTTACTGCAATCTATTCGTAGAGATTGTCCTTATTATTCGGCTTTTGTAAAATTAAGACCACGAGATGTTTGCGATCTTGTGCGATCTGATTTCGTGAAAATAAATTTACGCGTTAAATTTTTAAATTAAATGATTTAATTTTCTTTTTCCAATGTCGATTAACATTTGGCAATTATTTCTGCTTTCGAGCTGGAGAATTAACAATATCTTGTGTAGCGGCTTTAAATAAATCAGCTAGTCGAAACAAGAGACAGCCTGTGCGAATTAATTATTTAGTAATTTCTGCAAAATGTACATTTCTGCAATATGCATTGTGTCCGTTAAAAGCCGGTAGAGGATAATCTTTAGTGATTGTCATTTTATCATGTCGAGGAGTAAAGCCACGTTTGTACCGAGATGACTGTGCGATATTAGATCAGATATCGGTCCGAATATAAACGCGAAAGCGATACGATCGGGGATGCGGAGGATGTTTGAGAGGATGTTTATTCGCCTGAAATTGCAATTTGTGTCTACAATAACGATCTCGATAAGGAGAGCTGAATGATGTGGAAGACTTCGAGGCGAATGTGAAATCGTTCGATGGCGAATATAATCGTGCCCCCTTCCCCCCCATAAAAATGGGATATTCTTATTTCCAAGATGAAGATTTGAATACCACCGGTGACTTTATCTGTGGCTTTGATATTCGTTATTCGCACGCGAGTTAGCATAATCGCAGGCGTGTCTGACGCAGGCTACCATAAAATATTCCCGGTTTTTCGGTAAATTTAAATGGCAATCTTGAACTTTGGCCATTCTCCGGGGCAAGTTTAAATCTCACTCTGCAAACGCCACTTTATGATTATAAACGATCAATGTGCACTTACTTTAGACGTCGGCGGACCCGCGGGAAATATAAATGTTAGGATAAAATCTCGCAATAAGGTTCGGGGTATATTCGCTTCACAAAGATTACCATCCCTCGGAAGAGGTATGTACGCGAATTTACCATTGTCAGAAAAAAAATCGCGACGAAAGAGGGATGGGAGAATTGTTGATTTAAATAAATTCAGGTAGATCTGTTTGGGGGTTTAAAGAAACGCGTGAATTGAAATAATGCCCACCGGCACACCGAGATCGGATACTTTTCATGCTATATTTAGGGGTGCTAAATGACGCGAAGTCAAAATCAACGACATTATAGACGCGAAAATGAAAGCACGCCAAGGGGAAAGACGCGGTGTGCGCTTCAACCCTTGTCGGCGGGTTAAGGAAGGTGGGGTGATTGTGTTTCCTCGTCTTTCGCGATATACTAATTCGATAAAAGGCGCGCTCGAGGCTCCGGCGAAAATCAATTTAGTCGCGTAGGCGCGAGTTGAAAATTGTGTTGCTCGTGAGGGTGCAAATGAGAGGCTCAAAGGAAACGGCGAGAAAAAAGAATGAAACTCAACACAGAAAATAAAATACGGGACGAAATAAAATTTCATATATATATATATATATATATATATACAATGAGTTTTATAATTTAACGAAACTAAGTTATTTTGCAGATAAAAAATTATCATGAAGAAACTCACTTTATGAAGTAAAAATGTTAAATATTTTCTAACGTTAAATATTCTGAATGATCGTACTGCGAGATGTTCTGAACTATTAACCGATAAATTATAGTACTGTGATAGAAATGTAATAAGAATATTATGTAATTCAAGCTGCTAATATGATTTAAATATCCAATATTCTAGTATTATGCTTTTATTCGCAATGTATAATTGATAGTTCACACTCACACATACAATATCAATATAATTTAAAGCAATAACTGCACTGATCACGGATCAGTGCAGTTATTATCAATCTCCACCTGCATATACATATTAAAAGTGAACTGAATTGATAATATTCGAAGAAATTATATTAATATAATTATACTTATTTAAAAAATAAATTCGAAGAAATGTATTAATATAATTACATTTATTTAAGAGATTTTACAATTTAATAAAATAATTAAGAAAAAAATGTTTAAGAATAGAAAGATATAATGTTTATTGGATAAAATTTTGAATATTTGAAATAATGTTATTATCTCTGCAGATAGATTTACATATATTTATACTTCAGCATGACATATCTTAGTTACTTTCGGAAGATAAATGATGTATACATAAAATTAATGTTTCGGCGATATTAAAGTAAATATCGATGCGTAATTGCATGACGAAAGTTCTTTACGGGGAAAAAAAAGACACACGAGAGGATGGGTGAGCCCTAAGAGAAGCAACCCTTCTCGAGCATTCCTTGGATGCGGCGGCCGCTTCAAACGGAGCTTCATAGAATGAATCATTTTATTTCACGGCGGGGCGAACACGTCGGTCACAGTGACGAGGATTCTTTCGGGGCACAATGTACGAATCGCGTATCCGGCGTTCCGTTCGAGAGGGAGGCGGCGAACAACCCCCGCCTGTTCTCCCGTGCCAGACGTGAAATTGTTCCATGATTCTCGGCCGCCGGAAAAATCGTCGATGCGTAGAACACGACCGTGAAGCGATCCCGTATGCGTTGCTTTTCCTTCGTCGAGGTAACTCGCCAATCGGATTTGCGCCCTTCCTGAGCGTTATCCGTGAATGAATAACGACCCGAGAAGCTCGTGGCACACTTTGAGCAACGTGCGTAACTGTCACGTGGCAGTCAAGTATGTTCGGAATCGAGAAAAGTCGAGTCCAGCCAATCGTGCGCTGGAAATAATGTGACATCATTAATATCATTATGACTATTGTTTCATACGGTTAGATTAAATAAATTAGGTCGGTGAATAATATTACGGTCGTCTGGTCGCCGCCCATCTTAAACACGTGATAATTTCTGATAATATACTTATGTCAAATATGTACAATCATAAATCAACGAAATTTATCAAAATAATTTACGTTTACTATTAAATATAATCAGTGTAGATTTTAGGATACTTAATATTTACGTACGGATATTTGAAGTAATAAATGTGTTAAGTTTCGATACGTACAAATAATTACTAGATCAAAAATAATGAAATAACAACAATTTAATAACAATACTATAAGAAAGATATTAGAGAAATGATAAAAAATTAATCATAAAAGATTAAATAAAAGTATCGTGTAACGCAATCAATTGCACGCATTATTATCACTATGTCTAAGAAATTAACGCATGTTAGACATTGGATTTTAATTACAACGTTGAGTGGTTTATTGTAATTTTCACGACAAAGAAACGCGGTCGAATTTCGTCGATGCTCGACGTCTGCCGACGAGTATAATTGAATTTCGAGCTAATTTGTTGGATCGCGGACCTTTTGCACACGCTCGCGTTTATTATTACGTTTGTTTCGCGTATCACGCACGCAGGCGATTCAATCCGACTGTTCCGAACTCCATCACTCCGATGCAATTCGCTTCGTTCCCTCTAGTGTCGATCATTTCGTCCACGCGGCCTTCCATTGTTCAGCAGTTTTCACTGAAAGAGAATACTCGCCTATCAAACTGTTAGAATCAAAGTGACGCGGCAGCAATCATCTTTAAATTGTACGAAACTTCGGTTAGAGGGAAATCTGTTAAAGTAAATGGAGATAATACTGATACAGATATAGTCGTAGTTAAAAAAAATTATTGTATGCTGAGATATAATTCTAACTGAAAAGTTAAAAAAAAAATGATAGGATATTTTTGATGGATATTTATCGATACATATGTCTCAATTTGTCGAGAGAGAAAAAAATTTGTCTGCGTGAAGTGGTCACACGAAGATTTGCAAACAACCCCTTGAATTATAAAGTTTGCTAAAGATTTCTCAGTCTTCCATTATTTTTGATCTTCTCATACCACTTTAAAGCGTCGATGGATTAATTTTAGGAAGTAACAAACTCTGAGGGGAGCAGAGGGAGCAGAGAGAGAGAGAGAGAGAGAGAGAGAGAGAGAGAGAGAGAGAGAGAGAGAGAGAGAGAGCGCAAAAGAGAGAGAGGGAGGGGGGGGGGCGAGAACGAGAGAGAAAGATCGGCGTGTGTTCGCGGCTCCGTTCTCGCGAAACGGCATCCGATGCTTTATTGGTTAACTTTATTCATTGAAACGTTACTCCTGAGCCCGCGGCTGGAACGCAACGCGCTGTGATGCAATCAATGCGCCCTCCCGTCGTGGTTGCATAGTTTGCGGATCTCGATTTCTGTATCGGTTCATCCCTTTCTCTATTTCCGATTTGGCAGCTTTTAAAACACACCGCTAGTCCGCCGCTGTGCTCGATCTGTTTTGAAAAATTAGAACTGCGAGAACTGGGCGTGATCTTACGAATTTTTCCCGAAAGCGGATCCTTTGTGCCGCGACCGGGATAAATTGAATTTTTGCCGCGGCATGCGGACGCGATACGCCCGCCCCGCTCGTACGAAATCTAAGTCCGTAAAAATGGTTAACAGCGATGTTATAGCCGAACTACGAATGTATTGAACTACGAATGCATTCGAAGCTTTGCTTTTATGAACAACTATTGTTCTCCATCGTGATAAAAAGAAAGAGCGGCGAACTGACACAAGCGATATTAGAATTTTTGTTCTTGTAGCGCTTTTATTTTTTTAATGACAATCACATGCCGATATATATATATATATATCGCGAGCAGATGACTCTGCGAAAGTAATTATTCCGTGTGAATAGTTCCCATAAAATTGTGCGCATTGTCGCAACGAAATAAAGACAGGTTCTTACAAGCGGCACAGGGATGATTCGCGAGGAGTCAAGTGGCTTTTATCGCGCGTTTCGCTGAGTTATTGCGCTCCGCAAACCCGAAGGAATACTTTCTTGATAACCATAACGCGATCCCGTATCATTTCTCGTATATCACGAACACCCCATCGTGCCCCCACTGTGTTCCGGCGCGACCGAGCGAGCGTTCGCTCCATCCTCGGGGCGATGATCAGGAAGCGAGCTACGTGCTCGACATCTTCAACGTTTCCCAGAGATTCCAGAGGATTTCACGCGGTACGGATGGGAGGTTTCAACCCTTTGCCCTCACGCCCCGGCCCTGCCCTTCTCACCTCGTACAGAGTCAATTCTCGTGGCGCGTGGAATTTATTTTGGCAAGCTTCTTCCCGCGCGTGTGTGCTTGCGCCAATGTGAAACGATCAAAGACGAACGGCTGATACGTTTCAATAGCGCGATTACAGCGCTATTGGAGATTTATCCTCGGTTAAGCAAATCAAAGCGAAACAAAACGTGAATCTATCTTTAACAGGGGATGAACAATTTTTTTTTTTTTTAACCACGGCAGGGTGGACGGTGGTAAATCGCTTCGACATTTTTGAAGGAAAATTGATTTAGATATATCTCAAAGTAAATCGTCGATTTTTAGTTTGTTGTTGTTGCGTTATTTCGAATGTAGAATATACGTTACTGTATTTGCACTTTACATTTCAACGGGGCCGGCAGATTACTAGAAATTAATCTACAATTTGTGGGATTGGCTGTCCCATTTATCTGCCAGTGGAATTTTCATTCTGTGCATCCGGCGATATGTGTCCGCTGGGTATAACGAGAGGCGTGCTCCATTCTCCCCCGTAAATTATAATACGCCACCGTCACTGATTGACTTCGGCTTTTATGATTAATGCTCGCATATCTGCAATTAATTTAACGCGCTCGCCATTGCCGAGTGAAAATTCGAACGGTAATAAAGCCCGATTTGCACATGCCTGCCTCTAGCTGGGTCAAAGTTTAGATGCATAATCATATAGACCAACATATCTATCTATACCAACCTCCGTATTTTAGTTATCTTCGTCGTATTTTATATTAAATAAACGAACACTTAATTCGCTAAATTGGAAGCAGCTCTCTGCTTCGAATATTTACGCTTATTTCATAACGCGTTAAAAATTTTTTTAGCAGTTTTTTTTTTATGGTTGAGCTTATTTTCTCTAACTCGGTATATTCGACGTTGTCTGTTTATCTTTTTACACAAATTGCACTTGCATTGGCGCTCCGGCAATGTCTATCTGTGCGCTGCATATCAATTTCTCCTTCCACTTGTTGCTATTTATTTTCTGAGATAAAAATTGGGACACTTTGGGAATTATTTTATACAATTTGGGCTTGAGTTTTATCAATTCTGATAGTACAATATCTTGAAAATGTTGCGTCGAGTGCAAACGAAATATTCCATTTGTTATAAGTTATTGTTACATTGAAAATTCTCTAATCTCTAAAATTTCGCTTATTCAAATTAAATAATTCTTCAACATAATCATTGCTGAGAAATTATTGCTGAGATCAATAGCATGGCAATAATTTATATTTTTCTTACATTTAGTATTGAATATTTTTCTTTAAATGTAAAATCATATTTTTAGATTGCTATCTAAATAAATTTTTTAAACTTATTTTAACTGATTAAATATAATAATTTAAATAAATGATCTAAAAAATAAGATTCAACATGAAAATGTGTACCAATAATTTTATCACAGAATTTTTTTTCAAGCTATTTATAGAATCGGATAGGTAAATATTTTATTTTGATGAAGTCGAGACGTGTTTATAAAAAATAATGGGAAACAGGAGGCGTGCACCATATTTTTAAATTTATTCTCTCTGCGCGTCGTTTAAATGTGCTAATTAAGAGACTTCCCTTTTGAAAGATGACGATGAAAGAAATATGAGAAAAATGCTGATCGCATTGCTCGAAGCGGAGGAGCGAATCGATTGGATTTATTTCGTTATTCAAGTCTCGCATCGAGCATTACCTACAGAAATCGAGCCGCGGGGATAAAATAATGAGACTATTGATCCAATCGTGTCAGAATTTTACTACTACGAATGTGATGGAATCGCTGTTTTCCAACTTTCCGATTTTATCTGCAAATATTGCTTTATTACAAGATCGGCTACCCACTTTGTTGCGTCTCGATATTATATTTCCATTTCGGTTCGTATTTTTTAAAGAACAAACAAATTTTATATACGAATATACGTATTTTAAGATGAAAGATGAAAAAAAGATGATCATTAATTATATTCACGATATGTCTTCTATCAAAGACGAACACATGCGCGGCAGATGGAAAATTATATAGAAATATTATCAAAGTATCATTAAAATTTTAAGCGATTCTCTATACTTGTAACAATCGAATTGTATAATGTATTATGCTTTTTCAAATATTCAAGCGTGATTTATTATGGACTGCGTAGATGAATCGACGGAATTATACCTTTATCGGACGGAGCTTTATTTGAGGAGCTATAAATATAATGTGCGAAATAAAATTTTCCGTTACAGTTCACGTTACTGGCACTGCACAGTGATGCATTGATTAAGTCCATAAATCGAGCTACTGCCAACATTGCGTGCATCGCAGAGTACGCATTATCCGGGCAACCCTATCCTGTCACGCGCGCCTTATATAGCCACAGCATATACTTAACAACAGTATCGATGCCTACCGGACTCCCCTCCCCCCCCCCCCCCCTCTTCTATCCGATCCCACGTCCATCGTCTCTGTATCGCCGGGCGGAAAGGTAGGGAAACACGATGGTCGGCAGATGGATCCAGCGGATTTACCAGAGCTGATCACAGCCGCATCGGCGAGGACGGGAGGGGAAGGGGGGGAAGGGTGGAGAGGGAGCCGTCGTGTAACGTTACGGTGGATTTCGGATGCGCGCGAGGGGTAGGAAGTTGCGGACTCGGGGTAGATCGGAGAGAGAGAGAGAGCCGGAGAGAAAGAGAGAAAGAGAGAGAGAAAGCGAGAGAGCGATACGCCGACAGCCTCTAGGGGGGTAGCAGCGGGGCCTGAGCGGGGTAACAGGTCGGATGTCCGGCAGTCCGTCACCAGCTATCCCCCGGTATCTCCGACGTGGCCCGCCGCGACCGGCCCGCGGCCATATCGCCGGGCTACATAACAAGTCCTGAATATGCATATATTCGATGCTACAGGGCACTAGGCCGGATCCGGTTCTCGGATCTAGAATCTTGCTCATCCACAATTGCTCACGCTCGCCGCGTTAAGCTCCCGATAATAATAACATATTAATTTTGATATTAATTTTTCAGGTAATTCCAGCGCGTGGACATAATATTTATGATTAATATTCAATGGAAATTGAGAATAATCGATGAACTTATCTTTGAAAGCTGTCTTTAAATATCAATCTTTAAATATCAATAATCTAATTTAGCACAGACAACAGAATTACATTCGTCTGTAAATTGACTTTAAGATTCATTACAGTTTTTTTTGGCATTGCTTGTAAAAAAATTTGAAAAAATTCTAGTATATTTATAACTTTTAATTAGGTGTTTATTATTGTAGAAGTTTTTTTAAGTGATAATATAGAATCGATTATTCTAAAATTTACAATCGACAGATCGATAGTATTTTCACTCGATGGAGAGTTAATTATATGTAATGCATCCGAAGATGTAACTTTGTGATACATTTTGATAGATAGAAAATATCATGTCGTTTCTTTTTACTTTTGTTAATCTCGACTATCTAGAATTATTCGTGCAAGATATATAAAAACGAGACCATTTGTAATCCCCTGGGTGATGCACATCCTGAGGCAGCTGCTTCCTTGCTTACTCTCCGAAAGCACTCTTGAATACCTTCTCGACACGCTTGCGTACATGTAAATGTACATGTAGACGTTTGCAGCATCCGAGTGGAAATTTCTAAAACTTTAAAACTCCTCCCTTCCAAAGTTAAAACAAATCTCAGAACGTTAAGAGAAATGTGAATGATTTTTTTTTTCAATTTAAGAGAAATGAATGAGTAACAAACATTCCTCCCTAATATGTTCTCGCTTTCTCTGAATTATTAAGATAAATTGTACGGAATAAAAGTCATATAATGATCAAACTATGACTTTAATTATAATTATAATCTTCACGCAAATCACATTTTTGTGCTTGACAATCAAGATGATTGAAATTTCAATCATCAAAGAGAGACGTCCCGTGCAGGGCATAGATTTATATGCATATTCCTCTACATACACACACTGTTAGATATCAACCTCTGTACAAGCACGTGGTCACGCGCGTGCAAATTCACCCGTTCATCCCTTCTCCCTCCTCCTCCCTCCCTGTTTCCCTCTCTCTTTCTCTCTCTCTCTCTCTCTCTCTCTCTCTCTCTCTCTCTCTACACTTGGCCATCGTCGAAGCACCATTGACGCCAGTTCACCGCCTGCCAGCGTACGGATTTATGGCGATGTATACGCCGGTCGCTCGTATATTCGTGGATTTTGACGTATCGCGTACATTAGGGAAATTCTAATTACCTGGCCGAGACTCACCCTTCCTCCCCGCCCTGCACACACACCACCCACACACACACACACACCATCCACACACACACACACACACACACACACCACACACACCACACACACACACACACACACACACACACACACACGACACACACAGCACACACACGACACACACAGCACACACAGAGACACGCGCACCTATCTCCGAGAGCGCGCGCAGGACTTCCTCCGGTAAAGGAAATACGGTGCCCCGGTACCAACCAATGGGGCTGTCCTTCGCGCTCTATTGACGTTCCGTCTCTCTGCCTTCCGACCTATCTATCTTCCGTCGACCCTGCCTTCCGGTATCTCCTTTCGCAACGCGCCAGCGTCTAATGCTTCAGCGCAATCGGCTAGCGCTAGGCTACTGCCGTCTCTATGTCGGCCCCTTTGATGAAACGGGAACGGATCCGCAGCCTCTCATTCTCTGTGCTCTCCCGTGCGTGTGTTCTTCGCCTGCTTTCCTAGACAGTATCTCGTCCTGTCTTACCTTCCTTTCAATGCACCGTAAAATCGGACGAGGGGGGGAGGGGGGGAAGGTTAGATCGCGATCCGACGGATCGGACTAATTTAGCCGCTCCGCGACCGAATCTGAGTAATTAATTAGAATCCCGCAAATTACATAATTCATACGGTGTGAAACGTGCTAAATAGACGAAGTGTAACTCTATCTAGCCGAATCAATCAGTAGATAATGCAAATTAATTAATTAATATGCGATTCGGAATTATCATCTAATTATTGTAGATTAGATTAGATTACGATCGCAAAGTGACTTTATTATCTGGAAAATATTATTATACCGGCACATTTAATTCACCGTTATACAATTACGGCGACCTCTATTTCGCGTTTGAGAATCGCCACACAGTTTATCAATTCGAGGACCATCGCACGAGCAGCTGAATAGCACGAGCGCTTATTCGTACAGTTCGCCGAGCATCGTAATACCACCGACGGTGTTTGAGTTTCGTTAATCCAGTGACTATCAAAATAGCGGTGTGATTGACTCGCGTAATGTAGCTAATTTTGCGTGTCGGGCCTGACGAGAGTCAGATGAAAATTCGAGCGGCACTGCGCAATGGGATTTAATGGGGCTACATCCGCGGCCGATCTCGTCGGCGGATGGCATCAAAATGCGGGCGGAAATGAATAGCTACGATCTAATGTATCCCACGCAATCGTTTGTGCCGATCGAATACCGACGGTACAATCGGCTTCCCGGTCGGAATGCCGGTAATACCTATAGACATCGTCTGCCTATTCTAATTAGCGCGCTAATCAAATTTCCTTTCGCCGAAGTGAACTCGAAACTTGTTGAAATCGGCGGTTTAAAAGTCGCTCATTTTCAAAGTCGCTCGCGAGAAGCGAGGCATTAAATGATTTATTATCCCGATTTATTTCCCCACGTTATATAAAAGTCTCTTTCTTGAAATAATTATATTCTACAACATTTTCCGAATTATATAAATTTAAATTAATATTAATTTTGTTGTAAAAACGCGCGACAAATTGAATTACAGGGCTAATTATTCAAAAGTGCTAGTAGATCATTGCGATCGATTTGTTCTTTTATCCATTACGACGACTGTGTATTCCAATTAGGTATTTTTCGCTGATCGCACAGACGCATTATCCCGAGTGCTACGTAGTAAGCCTGCCTTTGAGCGAATTGCATGCATTCGTGAAGCTGCTGAAATTCACGAGAGAGAGAGAGAGAGAGAGAGAGAGAGAGAAAGACAGAGAGCGGTGCGGAGTATGAGCTCCCGAATCTTCGGTTGCAACGTCGAACGAGCGGGCGAGAGGGGGGGAGGGGGGCGGTCGATCGTTTCGCCGCGCGAGTATATTTTATCGCGCAAAATCATCGCTGCGGTTTCCCTAAAAGTGCTATTAGGATGGCACGCGAAGTGCCATCCTAACGGGCCTCTAAGTTTGTCGAGCTATAAGTTACGAGGCATTTTGTCCGCCTCGAAACTGTGACACGTTGAAATTGCAAAATTTTGTATAAGAAACATGTAACTGATATTCAAGTCGATCTCAGGAATAATGATTGTGAATGAACAAAAAAAAAAACATTATTTATACAAACATTATTTATAGCTTTAAATGTCTTAAAATTACAATTATACGATAGAATGAAATTTGAATATATAAATTTAATAAGGACAGGAGCACAAGCTCCTCTTCCAGCGCAATAATGCTACGTTGATCTTTTCGGTCGTCTCCTTGGCGTCTGCCTGCCATTCGCCGTTTCGTGCCATGCAAATGTGATATCACGGCTCTGTTAGCGGCTTTGAATACAAGCCTGCCGTTGTACGCGACGATGATTACGTGTAATACAACGAGTATCAAATTGGGAGAACGTCACGCTGTGCTCTGAAATGCGAAGGCAATTGTTCGCAATTGCATCGCTACCTTAATTTTGCGTTAAATGCACTGATTGCATTAAGACCCGCTGGATGGGAGCATCGATTAAAGTTGATATTATAAACATTTGTCACTTGACGTTTCTTTCGTATAATAATAACTTTTTTGAAAGGCATTGATAATATTTTCAGGTAACAATGTTTTTATTAATTTTTACATAATAATGTCGATGAGATATTATTAGTTTATATTTTAAAATATTATGTTATTTATTTGAGAATCTTACGCAAATACTTTTTAGATTAGCTCCCTAATTAGCTCCCTCCCAGCTTTTTCTCTCTTTTACTTTAAAATCTGCAATTATTACCTTTATTATACGTTATTCGGAAAAGGTTCTTTTCACGTCTTAGTCTTTCCAGCACGATAAACTCTGCGTACGAAAGGTGCTCTCTCCATGGGTTTCCCGCGTGTGCATTTTATCGTGCGGAATCGCGTCGGCCGCAGTTTCCGCAGGAGTGCCATTAGTGGGCCGCGGAGAATTGTCGGTGTTCGTCTACGGGACTTAGCCATTGCGATCCTGAAAACTTGAACGATAGTAATAACAATTTGCTGAAGCTACTGAATTCGTCGAATGTGCCCCCGGTGAGTGCGGGGAGAATCAGCCAGCGAGATTGGCGGTATAAATCGCCATTTGCTTTCAATGTTTAGTACAATCGTACGTAACCGATTTTACTAGAGATTAAGCAATAAAGGAATTATTGGCGCCTTTGAAATAAGTTTGAACAATTAAAATGAGAAGGCGACCAAGCGGCTACTTTCGTCGCCTTGAAAAACAAACTTAGACCACGTGTCGCGGAATTACGTGCAAACATGGCGTCTCTCTCTCTCTAGGAATATAAATATATTAAGTAGTAGGAAGTTGTAGGAAGCGATTAGGGGAAGAAAAATATATTTGCCATGCGGAAATTGTTGAAACCAGTGGCCTCGCCGGAGGACATGTGTAATATATGAAACGATTAATAATAATTTGCGGCCGCGTGTTAAGCAGCTTTCAGCTGCCATATTGCACAGCACAGTCCATAATCCGGAGGAGCGCTCCGGTGCACCTCGTCGATCAAAATGGTAAATCAACGAATCATAGCGGGAATCTCACCCTCATGGTGAGATAATACATTCAGATACATATGTATCCACGCACTAATATCTCGTTTCTCTCATGTACTGTGCATTACACGCATGGATGTACTATATTAAACTGGGAGCACCGCGATGCGAATAATGGAAATCATCTCCAAGTTAGCCGGCAGCGACGTCGGGTATATCTTACAATGACGAACCTCGCGGAAATATCCGATAAAAAGATATGAAACCGCAAAAATAATCGTGTTTATCAAGGGAGGTTGACATGGCGAATGTGAAAATAGTAAATTTTATTTTCATCTCAATAATTTGAAGATCCATTATTCCGCATGTCCGATAATAGATTTACATACATGCATCTCGTATGAGAGAGGCCATTACCGATGTATAAATCGTTGAATATTTTAGAATATATCGTACATTGCAATATAACACATCTGTGTGCGTATAAATGAGCGAGTATTCTCCGAAAGAGAATTCGTATTCCCGATTCGCGTTTCATCACTTTTTTAATTGCCGCTATTCTTCCCGTCATATGTAACGGCTTTTACGCTCTGCTTATGAGCTTCGTTCGCGTACGTTGGAATCTTCTTTCACGCGAAATTGCGCCCCGACGTCGCGCGATGCATCGACCGCGCGACCGATTTGTTCGGCCGTAAGTTAATATCGGACTTTCAAGAAAAATCAGACGCCGAGTGTAACGTTGACGTTGGAAATGAGTCGCCGCTTTCGTGAGTGGAACTTCAACGAGAAGCTTATGAACTCGATTCTTCGCGAAATGGTCACGTACCGACGCGGAAAAACGTTAAGTAGACGCGCCACGGGACGCATTAGCTGTCTCAATAAAAGGTCAATTAATTAATGATATACGACTGACGATGAAAATCGTTCGACGTTGTCGCTCTAACAAAATCTATAAACAATAATTCGAAATTGAAACGTACAAATCACATTGAGAGAAATGTTCAATATGAATAATAAAAATTTTGTTACTGACATTAAAATTATTTGTTGACATATGACCAATTAAATCATTGATTATTACGCCGATATGAATTTATTAAATACACACACAAAAATACACACACACACACACACACACACACTACACTTAACAAAAATACTACATTTACTACAGAAATATTTGCTACCGTAATAGATTATTCTGTTAAAATTACTAAAAGAAAATTTATTTTGTAATTGCAACTCAATTTTACATTATTATTTATAAAATGTGAGTAAACAACAAATAAAATTTTGTCGTTAAATCAAAAAGTTATGCTTATCTAATCAAGGAAACATTATATTTCGCTATTTTAACAAAATTGTCTGAAATGAAAATCGACTTGTTGAATAATTCTCTTTTCTCGTTAACAACAAATATAACTTTTTTCTCAGTGCGTGCTGTAATTTGCAACAAGTGTAAATGATGCAAGATTTTTAATAACAATTGGAATGTTAAATTGTAGCCCCGAGACGTCTTGGGGAACGTGTTTCTCTTCTAAACAAGATCTGTCCGCCCTCCCTAGTTACAGTTACTCTCTCTTTTCTCATTTACTCTTGGAGCGTATTCTGCTCAACAGGGCGTTAATCAGTGGTACGTTATTCGTCCCCGGCTGGGCATCGCCGTTACAATGGGAACGGAGTCGAAAACCGCACGTAGTGGCAACGAGCTATCGATCGCGGCATTGGCAAGACGATCACGTAGCCGGCGAATTTATTCGTTCGCGGCGGGGCAACTGCAAACTCACCGGCTATAACATTATCATACAGTTATTTTATGATAATGTCGTTGAAACACATTTGCATGAAATATATATTGGTGTTATTGTTAAGAGGAATGTCAGCTTGAAATTTACACCGAAGGGATAAAAAAAAAAATGTGGAGAAGCGAAGTATGTAATATCTTGTCCTCGCAGGACATCGCTTTCATCGCGCCGCGACTATCTGGCGTAATAGTTTCTACTACTTTCCCACATCTCCCTTTCGCGAATCTTAAGTTTTATATATTATTACCTGGCGTATTCTTTCACGAGAGTGCTGTAACGTGGAGGATTAATATTATCTATTATACAATCTGCTATATATCCTGTCATTTCTCCTCGAGGTTATCCCATCGCGCGTTTATTCTCCTCGTCGTTCTTTTCAAGTCTCGCGAAGAAATAATAATCTCAATAAAGATGTTCATGTACCAAGTACCATCATTTACCACGAGTAATCTTGATGAGGACAACGAGGCGGTTTGCTCGAGCATACGTCAGAGAGAGAGAGAGAGAGAGAGAGAGAGAGAGAGAGAGAGAGAGAGAGAGAGAGATATCGTAGGCCGCGGTGATATTTCCGACAGTATCACGCCGTTCGCCGTTTTCCCCATGGCAGAATCTCCGGGCAATATCAATAAAAGGCCCTCGCTTATATATAAAATGCGTTCGCGGTATCACTTTGAACTCGCGAGTGTGCTCCGACACAGTTAAGCGTCGCTTTCAATTGCCGTAACGCGGAAATAAAAGATCATACACAACAGGAACATTGTTTTCCACGACGATCTTCGCGGCGCCATGATTGACACGCAACAACGATTTTACTCTGCGATTTTATAACTGTGCAACGTGTTGTGCAACTTGGTACAACAGACGAGAATAACATCGAAAAACAAGTCAGTAAACTACAATAGAGTTAATTAATCTAATGTCAATGTAGCTTATCTACGGGAATTAGACTTAGTTGAGATAATCGACCTCTCGACGAAAGTCGAGTTTTACAACGACATGTCTTTATCACTTCTTTTTTTTTTTTTACGATGTGATAATAGATAGTTCGAACGGAGTAAAATATTTCACGTGCATTGACTCTTTGATTGATTTTATAAATTTATTATTTTGATTGATACCTTCGTACCGATTCTCTTTAATCGAATGGACATTAAGATGGCGCGACGGAATTGTAATTTATTAAAGTTCGTGGATTAACGTTGCGACCAACTTGCAAGCGAGAATAACTTCGCTTGTAATCGGATTAATTAAACGCTTGACGGTGGTTCATCGAAATACGAAATAATCAACGGACGTAAACGAAAGCCGATCTGGCTTTCTCTTGTTGTCTCGCAATGAAACTCGACAAGATGCTATATATACATATATATATATATATATATATATATATATATATATATACACACCGCGAATAAAAGCCCTTACATTGCGAGCGATCAATTATACGAAGCGCTTAGCGAATTAAGCTCGGCGCATTTTTGGCGAATAAGACGCGCGAGAAACGGTTACATTAATTAATATTAATCGCATGGTTATGCGCAAAACGGGAAATTATCTCGTTAATATCTCGCGTTGTTAATATTCCATGTTGTTAATATCTCACGTTGGTCGGCTTCTCTTGACTTTATCGTATATTCTCTTCTTCTAGAACTGATATTATTAACAGAAGCCCGAGGAACCACTAAACTCGTTTAATTTCGCTAGCATCCACGGAAGTCTTGATTGATATAAGCATACTGGACTGGAGGTTGATTAAAATATTAAGTCTAATCTAATACGAAAGAGATTTCATGTATCTTATTTTTGCGCTTGTCTGAAAAATTTACTTTTAAAAGCAATCAACTTTGCAATAAAGAAAAATGTACGCTTGAAATTAGTTGTTCGATAAATTATTTGATATTCCGATCCGTCTGAAGAATATCAGAAATTTGATTACATTACAAAAAACTATCAATTACTGATTTTAAAGTTTTCGCGTCTAATTTGAAATGATTTATCACATTAACATTTTTAATTGATTTTTAATTAGCATTTTCAAAGGTAGCAAATACATGTCAATTTTATTTGTAAAATAAATATGATAGATACAATTGTTTGTTACATTTTCTTTATCTTTGTTATTTATAACAAATGTAGCGAGAACCGAATTGTATTAACAATTCAAAGGAAAATAAATATTATATAAATTTTAATCACATAAAATAAACCTTAAATAAATTGAAAAATAAATGTTATATACCTTTAGAAAAAGACACATTAACAAACTTCTTATTTAAGAAAATATATTTTAAGTTTTTATGTTAATTCTAATATTTAAGAACTATAATTTCAGTAATTATTAATATTATGTTGTTTCAGTTATTTCAAAATATTAATTAAGATAACAATTTTCTAAAGACTTTATTTGTGCAACTGCCATTTTTTCGTTTTTTTATAATTATAATAATAATATTAAATATTTTTATAATAATTTCCGCCTATCGAATTTAATGTTGAATTTAATGTTGAAATAAATAAGTATGATATAAATATGAATTTTTAACAGTATCAATATGTGCGCGAAAGCTCAGATTAATTTGAAGCTATCATCGAAATAATGACAGCAGCGAGATTAAACTCATCGCGGGAACAAAAATATCAATTATACATTTAGATTAAATATATATTCCATTCAGTCGATATGCGATATGAAATTTCCATTGGAAAACGATTTTATCGCTGACCAAGACTAAACATTTAACTGATAATTGGTCAGCATATTTTATCTGTTTCAGATCGTGAATACACTTTCGATTTTTATTTCACACCTTTTATTCTCTCATCTTGGTTATGTGGATTTGGAGATGTATCTAAGATCCGAGATCCAACAATCCGAAATGAGATGAACGTCTCAGAGAGAGAGAGAGAGAGAGAGAGAGAGAGAGAGAGAGAGAGAGAGAGAGAGAAAGGAAAAGATCGGTGGCGCACCTAAGCTTTCTCATCACCGGAAGGAGTTAGCTTTTCTCAGATTCCTTCAGTGATACTTGCTTGAAGGACCAGTTGCTCAGTAGATTGGTTTCTTGCCTTAAGAGGTGTATCAGGACGATGGAGAAAGAGAGAAATAGAAGAAAGGAGAACCGATATGTCGTTCCTTTTATCTCCGTAAGCCAAATGTAAATGAGCTATTTAAAGAATGAGTTTCCACCGATGAGCGTTACGTTTGAACAATCTGCTCAATATTACTTTTTCTTCTTTCGCTTTTTTTTTCTCTCCTCCTTTTCCTTCTTCTTTCCTCCTTTCTCTCCTTTCACTCCTTTTTCTACTATTCAATTGCGTGCAATTAAATAATATAAATAATATAATTCTTCAATTGGCTGAGATAAAAATTAGTTGATAATAATTTTATAGTCAGTAATTTTTAGCAGCAATAACTATAATTTTTCGTTAATGTTCTGTTGAAATATAACTTTTCTCGCACAAAAGAATTGAATTTATAAAATAAATTTTCTCAATGTTAATTCATCCTAAATTTTCAGACAGAATATCGTTGCATGTGGAAAAATGTGGTTCTCACGACGTGACATAAGCATAAAAAATGAAGGGTGGATCAAAATGTCACGTGATAGTTCTATGAATAATTGCGTGAAGAATCATGATCCTGTACTTTTCAAGCGTATTATGAAGCAGGATTATAATTCGTTGATAATAATAATAATTCATTGAATACGTTATTTCTATTATTTATTTTTTGAATTTTTTCTTGCTTCCTGGCGCATTCTTTCTGCTTGCGACGTTTGTTTCAAAGATGCGGAAGAAAGAGAAAATCGGCGCGCGCGCCGGCAATGTTTAATACGAAAATTTTTCTCTCTGAAATTTAGTCGGATTATGAGAATTATATATCGTCGAGGTAAAGCACAACTTAATCCATATGCAGCACGATGGCAGACCGGGATTAAACGTCCCAAGTATTCCGGCGCCGCTGTCACATGCGTCGGCATGAAATTCTGAGATTTTTTTCAGGAACGCGCCCGTTTCTTCCGAATTACTTCTCTCTTGCTTCTCACAACTGCACACAATTTTCCAAGTGTGCGTCACTTAATTTAACTTTACGTTCTTGCTCTCGCGCTACGTGTTTACGCAAATGTACACGCAAATATTATTATTAAATAGACAATTATTTTAACGCGAGCATTAAAATGATGATGACATCGATGAGAAAAATTGATTTTAATAAGTGATGAAGCAAATATTGAGACGTTTTCTCTTTATAAAATATAGACTAAAATTAAAATAAAAATTAAATAAAATAAATAAATAAAAATTACAAAGAAATAAAAATTATCGTTTGAATATTAGAACTATAAGCGTAACTAAATTTGTTATTGTCTTTGGAAAGAACTGCGGATGAATTAAAATTCAAAAACATTCATAAATACCAGGTTCGATAAATTTGCACGATATCTAGAAAACGTATCGCGCAGCATGAAAATGGCGACCGCCAAAGGCGCGCCATGTTTTTCACAGGTGTTCCGACTCGTAGTTTATAATGGTTTATAGTCACGTAGCTCAAAGTATTCGAGCAATGTTCACGGTGGTGTCCCACGTCTCCGAATATATTTTCCGGGAGTTGATAAAAGTGGCGCGCTCGCGCGGGCGAACGCGACGCGAAGCGCTTTTTATTTACCGCCTTGAGAAAGTAACGCGCCTTACGGTGTATCTGCGTTACGTTTTAGCGGCGCAATTTTATGAAAAACTCCGGCCGAACGTCGGTAACAAATTCCGCGTTTCGCGGTGCTCCGCGCGCGATATTTAGAGCGGCGGGGAGGGGGAGGGGGTGTCGCGCCCGCCTCGAATGTTTTTCCTCCTCCGGAGGAAGGTGAATTTCACGTATTTGCGAACGAAGACGCGGCGCACAGTTGTCTCTCCTCCGCAGGTTTACAGATGCAATGCGGAGACGGCGGTTGAATGAATATGTATGTATAAGTTCAGCGCAATTTCCGTGCGGTGCGTGTACGACAACGCGCTGAAATACGGTACGTAGGATAATTAACGTGTTCGCGCGGACAGTGACGGCTACAGTGTCACGGTAAAGATCGCTTCGTGACACGACAGTTAACAAAGCGCTTTCAGTTACCAGTTCGTTTGGGAATATATGTATCCCGCTTGGAAATATATTTTGAAACGGTCCCTCTTTATTCCAAAGCAAAAAAAAAATATATATATATATATACAGAATGTAACGGAATGTCTTGTTCTTTTTTTAATTTTTACTTATAACTGATAAATTTTTAAATTTTTTTAATTAACTTATAACTGAAATGTCCGCCATGCGGATAAATATCTCGTAGCGTATCGCGGAGCACGTTTTTCTTCACGGTTGAAAGAGAATTTGCCGCAAGTCTGTGAAAAGATTGCCGAAGATTTTATCGGCGCGCTCGTTCATTCGAGGAAGAAAACGTTCATCTTTCTTTCCTTTAGAATTCCCGCGATTTCTGCTCGATCGTTCGCAGGCACTAACTTATCAAAAGTGGCCAATCTAGCGAATAACTAGTCTTCGAATCAAGTATCGCTATAGACGCGGTCTCGCTACAGACGACAAATCTTGCTCGACAAGAAATGAGATCCATTACACGTAATGCCGATAGACTCGAAATGATGTACAGTTATTTAATTTGCAATAACTTTCATTGAAAGTAAAATTCTCTAAAAATTCTCTAATTGGCTCATATTTTAACCCTTCTTTCATAATGGAACTCAGGAGAAATTTGAATTAAATATGATTTTGAATTTTTGTCTGTGTAACAAGTAATGGTACGTAAATTTATAACTATTTTTAAAAAATATTAATTAAAATTGCAATAGAAATATGTTTGTAGAATTTCTAAAAACAATTGAAATTTGATTCTGTATGAACCAGAATCATTTTTCTATTTTTTTTTTTTTTTTTTTTTTTTAACATCAAATTGAATAGTACCGTTAACTGATTCAGGTAAGCGACTTTGATTAGTCATATCGGCAAAACCCCACTTCTATTCGGGAATGTAACGGATATGTGTGCTCTACCGAAAAGGACTGTACAAGAAAACGAGGTCGTCTAAGCTCAGCGATTGCCGAGAAGGGTCAGCTTCTACAGCTTTTCCACGGTGGTATTCGGTTGAAAGACCAGTTACTCGGTGGATTGGCCGCTAGTGCTAAGTAAGTGCACTACGATGATGGAGGGAAGAAGAACGAAGGAGAAAGATAAAATTCTCTTTTCAAAAATAGGAAGGAGAGGAACGTTCGTTTCTAAGAAGCGCTGAGAGAGTGCTTCTGTTGTTTACCTGAAAAACGGACGAAGATACGTTGGCTCAATCATTCGAGATATTGTGTCGAGAAAATCGAAAGAGAAACAAATATTTTATTAAAATTTTCTTTCACATCCAAAGTCTGGATTGTAAGTAAAAAAAAAAAGAAAAACACGTCAATATAAAAATTACAAACGCGCGAGTACAGCGGTATGGTAAAAAAAAAAAAAAAAAAAAGAAAGACACATAAACAATTTCGCGTACCAAAATCTTTCTGATTTTGCTCGGCGTGTGAATTAAACGAGAAAACTCCGTTTTGCATTGGAATAATTCGCCGGACACGCCGAATTTTTTCGACCTTCCTTCCGGCTCGATTCGTCCGGCGACATTTGTGACGCGGCAAGAGTCCTCCGACGAAGAGAGTTTTTACGCCGCTCTCCAGTGTCCACTCCAGGTTTTAATTGAGTTCGTTATATTCATTTCCGGAGGAGCGCTTGATGCATCCCCCTTCGCCTTCCCTCCCCTCCCCTCTCCTCCCGCCAGGCTCGCGTACCTCGCGTGTGTTCGCGAGTTGCTCTTTCGTCGGTGCGCACCGCGTTTGAGTGTAACACTCTTGGTTACACGGAGATTTATAGTGGAACCGAGCGGGATAAAATCCGCGGTAATACCGCACACGATGGACTCGAGACTCGGAAAAGTCCCGCGAGAATAATCGACTCCACTCGGTCCGGACTTAATGAAGTTTTATACGCTGCTTTACCTAGAGCAGTAAGGAATACTTACACGAGCCAATTAAATGCATCTTACTTAGGTACGAAAGGCATGTATACGTTTAACTAATCTGACAGACTAATTAATTTGATTAAAATTTATTCGCAATAGAAATTTGAGAGATGGAATTTATTTTAATGTAAGTATACGTATTTTAATTTTTTCAAATAAAAAAGTTACATAAATACACACACATATATATGTGTGTGTGTGTGTGTGTGTGTGTGTGTGTGTGTGTGTGTGTGTGTGTGTGTGTGTGTGTGTGTGTGTGTGTGTGTGTGTGTGTGTGTGTGTGTGTGTACATGTGTCACATAGACAATAGAAATTCGCAGCATAGATCTTATTTTTTTTCAAGCGTTTATTTTTTTTTTAATTTAATTACATAAATTCAATAAATCATTTCTAAACTTTCGTCCGCAACTACGGGCCGTTTTATTTACAGATCTGAAAAACATAGCAATCGTACGACATGTTTAATTCCTCTAGTAATAATCTAATAATAATTAAATCCCTGTAAGAATTTTCTTTTTATTCTTTTTAATTGAAGAGATATGATATTTTTATATTATTATAAAATCACGTGTTACAGGTGGACGTTTTTCTAAAATAGTCTCGCGAATAATATAAGTCGCGATGTCAGTTTCGCATTTGCGAGGCTTTCTTTTTTTACCGCGAGCCATCTCAGGTGGTGCATTATTCTTGAAAATCTCCTAGTCAATTATTTAAACCCTTCTAACATGTAATATTTGCGCGAGCGTGTCGTATTACTTATCGTAATGCTCGCTCGAGTCGCGAAAGTGAGCTTTTCCTCAAGAAGCCAAGCGCCGACGCTCTGAAAATCCCTGAATTGTGCGGTAGATTTTCGGGGGGGGGAGGGGTTGCGGGGTGTCTAATACGTCCCGGGAGTCTCGTCTCCGTCGTCTTCATGCATGATATATGCGCGAATGAGCGACGGCCCGCACGCCGTTGACTGATGTAACTATTAGAGATCGGAGTTCGAAAGCGAGCGCGGTGGGCGTCGCTCACCCTCGGACTATAGTTGCAGATTGCCGATAGTACATTGCGCATTGTCAGTAGTAAATGCTCGTCTCTATGAGACTAGACGACGAGGGCCAATCATTCCAGCATTATTGCCGCGCGATGGGAAAGCGGAAGAAGGAGAGAAGACGGAGAAGGAGAGAAAGAGACGATAGGAGCGATAACAGAGGGGGGGGTCGTATGAATTCCCTTTAATAGAATCTATACGTATATATATATATATATATATATATATATATATATATATATATATATAGATATATATTACGGATTTGCCAAACAATAATTCGGTAAGCTTCGTTCGCTGGTCCGGAGTCATCTCGCGCCACCTCGCAATCTGCTAAAGTCGCACCCTCGCGTCGCTGCCTGTTGCCAATTTCAGAGCCGGCGTTCGAGATTCGTGATTCAAAATTTTCATCCGTTATAGATCGGATTTCACCGGCAACTTCACCGGGTACATTTAATACCCGCAGCTCCGTTTGGCCATAAAATTTCGATTTAATCGTTGTTTGATCGTTTTGTATAAAAGTCAGTTTCGCATTCTTATTGACGTGAAAAATACTGAAATTTTTCACGTAGTATCACGATAGGATTACATTACTAGAATTTTACAGTAGAAATTTAATTGAATAAAATGTAATTAATTTTTACATGTTTAACGCATACGTATTTACGTTCCGTACATATCTCAGTTTAAAATTCAACAAAATTACAATAAAACACGATGGATCGATTTGAAGCCTTCGAGTTTCAAAGGTTTTTCAATAGTAAATAAAAAGTTGATTTATCTACACACAAAATATTAATTCCGAAGTTTACATCGCTACATTTACTCGACAAATATTTCGCAATATCGTAAAAATACAAATAAGAATAATATGTTTTCAACGTTTGTTGCGTAAATAAGATCGAGTATAAAGTACAATGTTAACAAAGTTGCAAGAAAGAACGCTTCTACTTTACCGAAAGAGAGATTAATAATATTTTAAGGAGATTAATATTATCGTATTAATTGTAAAGAAAATTAATTTTATATTAAATTGTAGTAAAACTGTATCTTATTATATATTTATTAATATAATAGAAACATGATTAAATATTTTCTATAATAAATTTTAGATGTAAAATTTGTAAAATTTTGAAATACGAAATATCCTTTGAATTGTTAAAGTTCTTGACAGAAGGGCAAACTTTCGGTTTGCTGATCTTCAATTGGCTCACAAATTCTTTTCGATTCGAATTTATATCTCATCAACAAAAATGAATAATTCAAGAAATTCTGCGAGGAAAATGTGAATGATGCGTTAGCTTTTTATCATTGCAGATATCTCATTTTGATAGTTCGCTGTAAGGAGTCTTAAATGTTCGAGGACGTTTTTTGGACTCGCGTCACTCTCATTTCTTGCGTAACAATACGTCGATAATCGTGACGGATTTATTGTTAAGAAATTCGATGTCAGCGGATGTAACATCATCCCAAAGAAACAGATTATTCAACGTTCGTTGAAGCTTCTTCCATTACTCCTATTTGCAAATACCGAAACTACATCTTTTTTCGTTCCTGATCATGTACATGTTTTTACAAATTTTTATGATATTTTGATTATGATTATTTTGTCGTCTAAGATATAAATACATAATGACGCTATGACATATGCAATATATTCCTATGAAATGAAATTCTGAATTTTGATATTTAATTCGTAACTTTGATCTCCGTTGCTCTTTACATCTATTTTGAATTTATGAAATATTCCATATTAGCGACGGAAGTTTTAAAACGAATTTTATCTTTTTTTATCAAAACGTTTTACCAAAATGTTTTGGCAAAACATGAGACTGTTTTTCTTACTAGATGAACAGTTAATTTCTTCCATTTTTAGAATAGATGATCTTAATGAGCAAATTTATAGCAGGAAAATTATGGAAATAATTTTCGTGTAATTTGTGAAACAAATAAATAAAGCGTGTGCTACATGTGAGCGGTAGACTTTCCCGAATCTGTCAGTTTCATATCTCTGTTCGTTTTACAGACTGTTCGCATTTTCGGTTTTTCGCGCTCGTTCTCAAACCGGCAATTCGATTGATAACTTGAGCCACTGTGCGGATGCAGCGTTTACAGTTTATTCGTCATAAAAGCGTGATGCGAATGCGTACCGTTCTCATGCCAGTCATATAAAATGTCAATTTCCCCGTAAAATCGTACCTCGCAGCACCGTTTATCGGCGCCCAGAGACGTGACGACGATTTCAAATTTCATTGGCGAGCAGCAGTACACGGGTTCTCTCGGAGATTTTTCGCGGACTCAAAGGGGCTCGTGAAGCAAGCATTTTAAACGCGAACATTATTTTAGTTAACAATGTTTTACTTTAATTTCTACGCTATTAAATCCTTACTCCCTTCTATTCCGTGCGTTGACTGTAAAAAAAAAAAAAAAAAAAAAAAAAAGAATATCAAGAACATTAAATCAACTTTTTAATCTTCAATCTCGTTAATTCGATACGTCATCTTTAATTATCGTCTAATTGTATTTCACATTGACCACCAGTCTCAAATCGAGAACGTACGATACATGTCGCATTGTAACATCGAACGCCTCAGTTATGTGGAAGCGAGACTGCCAATCCGCATCCGAATCTACCGACACTCTCAATGATATTATGCGCAGATGGAAACGTCCGTGGGTAACGGCGTGCGACGCGGCCTGTCTACCACGGTACCGATTTCATGAAATTGTAACTCGAGCATGCGAGAGTCCGCCGGCAGCGGTCCTCGAAGTGCGAATAACGCGATAGAGAGTGGGACAGAGCGGATCATTATCTCCGGCGCGTAGAGAAAGAGAGGGAGAGGGAAAGAGAGAGAGAGAGAGAGAGAGAGAGAGAGAGAGAGAGAGAGAAAGAGAGAGCGACAGATACACACACGACGGGCTGAGACGCCTCTCACGGAAGTTTATAACGCGATACTCCGGCATAACCACGGCCATAACGGACCGCCGGTGGCTTCCGGGTGATTTCGCCGTTTTCCTCGCAGACACGACACCGTCCCGGTCCGGTAGGTGCCTGCGAGGGATGTTTATGGCGACCGTATATGCATACCGGTATGCGCGATGCAACAAACTCCTGTGCGATCTCCGGCCCCTCTCTCTCTCTCTCTCTCTCTCTCTCTCTCTCTCTCTCTCTCTCTCTCTTCTCCCCCTCCTCTCCCTCTTTCTTCCTTTCTCCTTCCCTCTCTTCTCATTTTCTAGCCCGGTTTAGCACCATCCCCGGAGACACGCGAGGAGACACAATTTCCACGAACATGCACGTAAAATCCGTCGTCGTCGACATATGTCGTCGTGCCCGACGACCCGTTATTTCGTATTTCGTACATTTGATTCGCCATCGAGTCTGTGCGCGTCCAACCATACGTCAGAGACGGTAACGTCCGAGACGGTGTGGTATTTAAAATTCGCGAAAATAGAAGGCTCGAGAATGGGACTTGATAATTATATCCCCCTCGTTTTATCAGTGGAGATGTGTTTTAACATATTCTGCAATTTCCTGAGATATTTCAAGAAACGAGAGAGCTGATAATTATATCACAATTAATTGAATGATTCTTATATATTATAAATTCTGATATAAATGCCAGTTTTAAATTAAAACAAATTAATCTGAAATATCCCTTACTAAATAAAAAGTTATCCTAATCTAATTTTGATATATCCTGGGGATTTATAGAACAGAATTCTTTTTTTATTAATTTTAACGGTTTGGGGAAGTATATTGTTGTAAATTATAATAAAAAATAGTATTGTATTATTATTATTATAGTACAAAATTATGCTTTTTATTTTAACTTTTACAAAAAGATGTTTGATTATTTGTCTATAAAGGCCGTTTAATTATGTTATAAATAATTTATAATTTATAATATTTATGCTTGTAATGAATATATTATAAATATTCGAAGATTATAATGCTTCAATATCACGAACAAATTAACGATTGACACACGCTCGAACGGAGAAAATATTTGCATCGGCAATCTTCGAATAATTGAAGGGTTTGTAGTAAATGGGAAGGTAACTATGCTGGACAAAGTTTATGTACAAAATATGCTTTCATGATTAAAATATTTAAAATATTTGATGTTTAAAACATATTTGGGGAGAGTTTAGAGAAAATTCGAATAATGAAATTTTATAATTTGTATGTAATTATATTTAATATATAGTACAAAAATTATCGAAATATTTGTGTTTTTGAAATAATAAATCTGTATTTGATACAATTGATAATTAATATGTTAATCAGAATAGAGATAATATTCTATGAGATATATAAGCAAATGCGCGTCTACCGTTTTGATAAATGAAATATTAAAAAACACGTATACATATAACATATCACTATTACAATTATATCAAATTTATTATATCAAATTATATCAAATTTAGGTTCAATCCCCATTAATAAAATATTCTCGGAATATTGAGATTAAGTAGTAGATCTAATTTACATATACACATATTATATTGCATATATACATATATAAAATTACATGTTAAATGAGATATAAATTCAAATTCTTAAAATATCATTGGGTAAAGGGAAAAGAATACAAGCAAAAAGATCGCGGCATTAATTTAATAAGAATTTAATTTTTTAATCTCAAACTTTTTTTTTAATCGCAAATAATATATAGTAAACTCTGCAAATATAATGAAAGTGTCACCGGGAATATCGCCGCGATGCATATCTTTGAAAAGCAAGTAGTACGATTGAGAATTTTTCCGCCTACACTCTTTATACGTGGTAATTTCGCGCGTTCCCTCGGGGACATGTTATCTCGGTGTTTATAGCCCGACCACGAAATTCTCTACGCTTCAGATAGGGTTTCGGCTTTGTACCCTTTCCTATCCTATCGAGGATCCCGACCGCACGGAACTGGCGGCGCAAATATATAAAGTCCAAGACTTCTCGAAATAGGGAAATGGGTCAGTGCGGTCATGTCGGTCATTTCATAAATTTGATCTCGACCACCAGCTACCAGGAAAGACACTCGAATACACTCTGCGATATTATCAGTTTATCGTGCGTATCTTAAAACCGGATTGTGTATCACAACAAACTTGCCAACAACCGCTGAGAAGAAAATTCGATGACAATTGGAAAATCTGGCAACGGGATAAATTTTAAATTTATTGTGAAATAGCATTTTGAAATAGAAAATAACTAAAACGAAAGAAATATTATTATACGTATACGTATAGATTTTTTTCTTTTCAAATGCAGTTTGCAGATTTCTATATTTAAATCTTTAAATAATTTTTAACACAACTTCTCCTCTCACTATCTAAATCTCACTATATAAATTTAATATTGTATATTCGTCTATGAAAAAATATAATCTCTGTTTAATAATTAATACACAGACAGAGATATGCAAACTTTTTTTCGTTTTGTTAGTCTGTCTAATATAATGATGCGTAGAAATATATCGAAATGTTATGTGTAAAATTATTTTCTCGTTTGATTTGCGGGAAAATAGGATAATTTTGATCGCGTAAGTTTAAGATGTACTCGAAGAGTAGACTCGAATACTCGCTCGCTATTTTAATCGGCTGCGAAACGACGGACGGTCAAGTGCGCTCGTTGCAACGCCACGAGTTTATCGCGCGTGTCTGTTTATCGCGCGCATTGTAGTGCGGAGTTACGTTGCGCTTTTATCCCGCATAATGCACGCGCGTTATCGCGCGTTTCGCGGGTAACGCGATTTGAAATCCGGCGAATGCACGCTCGCACGCACTAGCCGCTCATGGTCGCATAGCGGCCGTATCGCGCGGCCGAATTTGTATTGCGAAATTACGCGTCACGGAAAACCCATGTGCACAAATGTTTGCGGTATCGGTCATGTAGAAATGTTAATATCGATAATGCAAAGCGATCGAACGGAGGCCGATCGTAGATCAGCGCGGGCCGATCTGATTATCGAGAATGTTCCTTTCCGCGCGTAACGTCAAGTGGCAAAATATGACACGTCAGCTTGTACTTATAGATTTATTTTAATGCGGTAATATAATATGCGAATTTGTTTGTTACGTAGATTAGATAACGTTATTATGTACAATGTGAAAATATTTATTGTGTACATTATTGTGTACTTTATATTTAAATATCTCAGCTTAAATCACTGTAGTTGCTACGAAAAATATGGCAAAGGCGGGCATTTTTGTTTCGGTCGGTTTACAATTCTTTGTGAAATATTTTTTGTCAAATATTCTCTTAAAAATATTTATCAAATCAGAAATATTTTCAGATACACAATTTTCGGAAAACGAATAACATACTGTCGCCGTGAGATATCTAATATGTTTGTACACCTGTTTTCCTTGCTTTAATATTAATTTACTCGCTTTTATAATTTGTGTTAACTCGAAAAGTAGCAAACTTTAGGTTTATGACGTTACATGATCGTGTCTTCAGTTCTTCCTAGACTTTTCGCACTTACATTTCAAGCACTCGAAAGAATAATGTAACTGTTCTAAATTATAAAAAAGTATAGCTAAATTTTGTCACATATTAAATGAATAACGATTTTGTTTGTTATTTATTTTAAGAATAATGATTTAAGAGAGAGGAATGGATAAGTAGTAAGAAAAACAGTATTCAACTTGCAAATATTTGAAAACATTTTGGAAACTAAAAGAATATGAAAACTTTTTCAATATCTCCGTGTGCGCGTTATTCAAAAAAAAAACAGAGCAACACATCGCGCTCTCACGTTTCAATCGCAGGTGAGTCTCACCTCCGGAAAATCACGCCGAAGCTGATATCAGTCTACCGATTCGTTTCGCGACAGACGAAATATTGTATCACGCGAAGCGTTCATATTTTCTCGCTCCACTTTTGCACGGAGTCGCACGCGTAGAGGGTAGTTTTCCCTCCCGTAGAGGGAAAAGATGCCGCGTTGCTTTTTATGCAGATCCCGCCTGCCGTACTCTCTCCGGTTTCCGCTCGCTCCGGGGCGGAGCGTAAAACGCGCGCGAGCCCCGTGAATTCGCGCGGAACGTTACGGAAAACGCGAGCAGCCGTGTTTTATCTCACGACTGCAAACTTCATCTTTGCCTCGGGGAACGAACAGGGGGATCCGGGGGGAGAGCGAGAGCAAGAGGGGATGAGACTATCGGGGATTTCTGGAGGCGTTCAGGACTGCAGCAGCAGCAACGGCAGCAGCGGTAGCAGCGGTGGTGGCGGTGGTGGCGGCGACGGCAGCCCTGCTAGACGGATATACACCGGATATTCTCCCGGACAATGGTCGTTCAGGAAGCCATTGATCGGGCCCGCTGTTCGCATAGTTTGCGAATAATCGGCGCGCCCGGTGCCGAGAATTATTTCGGCGCGCCGCCGCCGCCGCCACCGCCGCCGCCGTCATCGAATCGACGAAAAGTTCGTCAAAGTTTCCGGGGAGACTAATAAAAAAAAGCGGGAAATCGATGCGGTAGACGTAGTAAGTTGAATCGGCGAGCGATCGGATTTGTTCCTCGAAGAACTTCCTCTTTGAACTAGACAATTAAGAGGATTAGCGAGAAGGAACGGTACTATGTAGTTCGAACGATTGAAGATATTATCGATTTAAACATTTCAACATTTCGTTATCGAGTGAACTTTTATGAAAGTTATTATATCGTACAATACATGTTTGAAATGTCGAAGTAGATTTTTTTATATATTTATTATGTAGAAACTATTTCAAGACATTTCTCGGACAATCTGAATCAAAATTAGTTTATTCAATAATTTCGGAAGGATTTCGATTCTCCTCCTGTCAGCGCGCGATGAAGAGATATAATATAAACTTAGATTTCTTTATTCATGGAAAGACAATTTTACTGAGATATCTGAAAATTTTGCCAGTTTTCCATACGTTGATGGCAAAATAATTATTTTCACCTCTCTCTCTCTCTCTCTCTCTCTCTCTCTCTCTCGAGCACATTGCAGAGTTTCAAGTGTTCTTCCCGCGAACATAACTTCAAATCTAAAGTACGAATTGTCGTTTCTGAAGAAACTGTCGGAAATCGAGCGTGGCTGAAAGCCCCGAAAAATCGAATTTTCGCTCGTTCTGTTCCGCGAGAGCCAGTCATTGCGCTCGACATTAGCCGTGTTGGTTAACGTTACGTTATTGCACGGCCGCACGGCGATGGTTGGTGTATAGAATTGCGTGTCGACGGCGGCGTTTTAACGCGATGACTCCATCCGGGCGTCCGCGTTCGTGTATTCAGCGGCACGAGAATTTCGGTATACCGGAGAGCGAGTAAATGCAAACGCGCGAGTGCAAACGTACGAGTGTGCAAACGCGCGAGGCAGTCGCGAAATGAGTGAAGGCCAGTTTTCGGAAGCGGTCACAAAACACGTAATTAAACGACGACAAACATCCGGAGGAAAAAAAGCGTTTTTCCAAGGATTGATTATCGATGAGCAGAATTGAAACAAATCGGACGAATCGTTGAGAGACGTTGCGCGACGACAATTTTTAGATTGAAACTAACTCTGGATCCCGCGTGGCGCGCTAATTGTTTCTTTCTTTTTTTTTTATTTCAGCTAAAAAAAAAGTAAATCGTTAAAGAGGAGGAGGAGGAGGAGGAGGAGGGAATTGTCTGTGGGAATTCGCGAGCCAACGTACGGAAGAGTTTGCATTTTGCCTTGAAAACCGTTCGACCGTTATAGCATCGATTAATTGATTAATTAAATCAAATGTCACTTTCGTGCAAACACGCTCGCGTAATGATTATTTGAGCATCCTGCGCGACGTGCATGTATCTTCGCGGTAAAATCGGACGCGCGTTACCGTCCTACCGTAATCGCATAAATTGCTTCTCGCGCGGCATACAAATACGGTTATTACGGGCATAAGGTTACGGCCATCTGATTACCGTGAATTCATTTGGGCATTTTCCTTTTTTTTTTTTCCTGTTTTTTCGGCGGGCATGCACAGTTTCCGGCATTCCAGCCACGGGGCGATAAATGGCCCGTTCCCCGCGTTAACTGTCCCACCCGCGACCCACTCACCACGTTTTGTTTGCCGGCGGATAAATAGCGCGGTATATATCATTTCGCCGGGGCAAGATCCGCGACGGTCAGGAAGTAATGGAGTTTAAAATATGACGTATTTTTCTATTACACGCGCTCGCCCGCCGACCTGGAGGAAGACGAGTGGCGCTTCAACGTGATGGTGAGAGAGACCACTCTCTCACGGGCGTTCATGAAGTACATTCGCATTCTAAATGTAATAATCTGTTATATTTATTGCAAACGCGCCCGTACAGATACGTTGTAATAAATAAACGTGGCAACTTTTAATTTTTTTTCCTCACAGAAACGACATCTCGACTGTTGACAGAACTCGATGAAAATTCGGAGCTGTAAAATAACTAACCCTTTTTTCTCGATGGAGAAGTAATTTTTTTTATTTTATATCGAAAATAAAAAAAAAACGCACAATTTATATCTTGGCAATTTTGCGGGATGTGATTATTCGCCGGCACTTGACTCGCGTTGAAACACTTTTTGCCGTCACGTAAAAATGATCCCGACATATCCTACGACTTAGCTATGCCTCTTTAGCGCCCGATCGCGACCATAAAGATACCTCTTGCAGATAGCGACGGAGGACCTGCATCGAGCTCCTCGGTCACGCCGACATTCTCGTACGTTAGAGACATACGCGGGAATTTACAGAACCATAAAAATATACGGCCTCGTACCGGCGTGCTTTAACGCCAATGGAAAATTATGGTGGACTTTGTGCAGCGGACAAATCACGATCCTTTGAAATAGTAGCCTCGATTTTTTTTGCGCGCGAGCGGATCAATCGTGACGGGGAAATACCTTTAACCCGTCGTCGAATAAGGTGTTAACGCAACACGTAGTAATAATCCTAATTACAGCCGCTCCGCGGCTTGTTGTAATACCTCGGTATATTGATAATTAATAATTAGCAATTATCGATTGGCACCGGGAGCGAAAGTGGGGAAAATCGTTGTTAACTGTTAACTGCGGGTCAGAGGTGGCTCACAGATATATCGTTCGGTATTTAATCAACTGCACATGCCACATGTTGTGTAAACTCCATTCGTTTTGGCTAGCCGAATTTAGCTGCGTACGCCTGAAGAGTTTATCCCGGCGGGAATGTTTCCTAAATGCGGTTGCGAATAAATTGGTATCGTTCAATATTTACACGGAGTTATAGGAAAATATTTCGTGCCCGCGTTTCTCGAAATGCGTATATTGATCTGTTTACATCGATGTACGGTAATTTACCCCCCCCCCCCCCGTGTATATATAGCGCGGCGTAATTTTATCTTTTCATTCAGCGCCAAAATGTAATTCCCACTGCTACAAAAATTACAAAAATTATACGTACTCCCGTTTATACCGCGCGGGCATATCGCGTTAAGGGAGACGTACAGATTACTGTAAATTCGTATGGTATCATTCATTTATTTATTTATTTTTACCCTTGTCATTTTATGTGCCGTTAACAAATTCTGTTTATGCGCATATTTCCGTCGGATCGTAAAGATTAATTCTCGCGGGATTCCAGATAAACCAGATAAATCTGAACGTAAAATCCGAGCATTCGCATCTGAATTCGCTTTGAGGATTAAATTCGCTCCTCTTGAAATAGGCATTGAAGTATATCGCTCGAGCAGCGCGATCAGCAGCCGGCGAGATGGTCGGCGTGGCTGTTTGCCACGCAATTGCACGCGCGCGTCGCGTTGCGTCTCAGCTGTGCGGATGTTTGCGATCGAAGTATTAATAAACGACGGGTAAGAGATGGGTACAACTTGAGATAGAGAAAGGGAGAAGAGGAGACGCGAGAGAGGGCGAGAAGCGAGAGAGGGAGCCTCGCGAGCGAAATATGCGAAGGGTGATAAAACTGCGCGGGAAGAGATATCAGAGGCGGCGCGCTCCGTATCGCGACCGTAATCCCCGGCGAATGGCGAGGAGCGATCCGCGGCATTTCGCACTTCCGATCGCGCGTCATAAAATCCCGGGGCCATCCGATGCACCCGTCGCAGCTGCGAGCTTCGTACATGCCGTGCGCGAGCGTAAACGCCCCGGATCCATCACGAGAGGGGGCGGATGGGGGCGGGAGGCAAGGGGAGGCGTATCTCGCACCCGCCGATTGCGTGGCTGCAGATCGTCGATCGTCATTTGGAGACGCGAATAATAAAGAGGATTCCCGATTATCCGGAATACACCATCGATGCGAGCACATCCCAACGGCACTGTAGAGAAGTTAGTTAATAAATTCCGTTAGCTAATATATTCGATCGATCGCTTAACAACATGGCAACGGTGGATACCGTCCGTATCCGATCGGTCGAAAATCCAAGAACCTTCCAGAGTCGCTCTTCGATCTTGCGCCTTGCGTTCTGACGAGTCTGTTCGTACCTCGTAATTTCTCGCTGCCTCGCGAGATACGACTTCGGCGGAGATTACCGCGCCGGAATGGATGAAGGAGAGCTCTATCTTTCGAGATACACGGCGTTTCGTCGGGGGGGGGGGGGGGGGATCGGTCTGGCCGCGAGAGAGGAGCCGCCTCTATCTCCGATCGGGAGCTATACCCGTGCCGTTATGCCGCGATCGAGTGCCGCGCGCGACAGAATCCTGTTCCTCGTAAACCTGCCCCCTTACCCGTATATCGTGTTTCCCGAGCGTCGAATCGAGTCGCCGTTTTCTCTCGTTTCTCGAGCATCGGCCCACGCCATTCGTCCTCGTAACGTCAACGTTCGTCTTCCCCGTTTTCTCACGAAAAGGGGGATAGAATTGGTCGGTATGGGGAGAAGACAGGGAGACTGATTCGACAGAACCGATCGTATCCCCGAGGAAGTGGATCCGTCGTCTTCTTCTGCGGAATCTTGACTATTTCGTTCTGATTCGAAAGCTTAACCGGGTGTTTGTCCGCCGCCAACGTGAAACAATATAGTCACGGTGGCCATTACTTCTCGTTTTCCTCCAAATTCGTTCTTTCGAACTGGACGTATGGGACATCTATTTCGGAAATGGTCTCTGTCGCGCGTTCTTTTTATCCCTCCCTCCGTATTTTTTTTTTTTTTTTTTTCCATTAAATTTCCAGGAAATTAAAAATCAAATCGGATGGAATAATCTTCGAGCGGCGACTCGAATGTGAACATGATTTCTCTCGACCTGTAATTTTCCAGAAGAAATATTTTACCAGCCAAAGGATTACACTGACATGTAAAACAAGGATTGCGGAGGTTTAAAGATATTCAACCGGAGCGACACGGTGCATCCGCGTGCACCGCTTTTATTCGTTCTCGCCCGTTGTTGTTGCGGCAAGCATGTTACGCGCGTTATCTTTTCCGCCGAGTTTACACATAAATTGGAGCCGGCGTCTCGATAAACTTCTTCCACAGCGAGGGATTCGCGCTCGCTTCGATTCAACCAACATGTTGCTCGTTCAGAGATTCACGGCAGATTCGTTATAATCGAAGTCGACCGGCTTTGAAAAAAAAAAAAAAAAAAAAAAAAAGAAAAAGGAGATGTAAAGAGAGATGTTTATGCGCGCATTGAAATTAAGTTTCCTTACAAATAGGCAGCGGTGAAAAATTATAAAAATATTTCAGATGCGGAATACTGAAGTATTCGCTTTTTTTTTTCTCAAATATAAGCGCGTGTACAAAGCAAAAAGAATTTTGAAGAATTTTTAAATGTGTGAAGTGAATTGTAATGAAGGTTAACGAACGAATTTTGGATTTAATAAAAAAAGAAACGAAAGGCGGTCGAGAAGACTGAAAAGATCAATTATCAACAACGCTCCGCGCGACGTGATTCAAACGCCCGTTAATCGTGATTCTTTTTTAAGTGACCGCCACTT